>NW_019524805.1:96172-104317 GCF_002814215.2 Seriola lalandi dorsalis
CTCTTAGGAGGTCTGCTGGGTCAGACAGAGAACAGTCCAGAAACCATCCAGAGAGCCATCACCAACCTGAAGAAGATGAACACTTATGATATCTCTCCTGACAGAAGCATCAACATCTTCCACTGTCTGATGGAGATGAAGGATCACTCAGTTCATCAGGAGATCCAAGAGTTCCTGGAGTCAGAGAACAGATCAGAGAAGAAACTCTCTCTGATCCACTGCTCAGCTCTGGCCTACATGCTGCAGATGTCAGAGGAGGTTCTGGATGAGTTGGACCTGGAGAAGTTCAACACATCAGAGGAGGGACGACGGAGACTGATCCCAGCTGTGAGGAACTGCAGGAAGGCTGAGTGAGTCCAGACATGATCATTATAGTTATTGAGCAATAGATCAGATCAGTAGTTTAGTTTTTCAAAAACACACAGTATTAAATTATTCTCATTATTCTTTAAATTTTAGGTCAGGTTTGTTTCTGAGCTATTTTTAAATTCTGTGAGCCCCAAACATTTAGATTTTTCAGTTGACTGTGATTATTGTTGTGAAGTTATTTACAGTTAATTGTAACCTTGACAATGCAGAGTATTGTATTAAGGACTTCTTGAGTTGTGGTTGATGTTTTTGCAACAAGTAAGGTTTTATACAGACGGACACAGACAGCAGTATTTCACAACATTTATTCAAAGTTTTTACCCTTTTAAGTTTCATGGTGCTGCTTTACATATATTGTGTTAATTGGAGAAAGTTTTTTTCTCTTAATGCTGTAGAGGAGAGTAGTATCATTAAATGTTCAGCTTCAACCAAGAACAGATATGTCAGAAGACTGAATTCTCCCATTCTTCTCTTAAACGCACGAGAGGTTTGTTTCGATGACATTGTGTAAAAACACAACTTTTTGGGTTTTGTATTGTGTTTTTGCTGAGTAAGTTTCTCAGATGCTCAGAGAAAAATGTTGACAACAAATATCATACAGTCATCTGTCATGCACGACTAAAAATGTAATTATATGATTTTAATGTACCAGATTTCATATTTTCTTTAATCATAGATTTTCTGGCTGTCGACTCTTCGAGACTCACTGTGAAGTTGTGGTCTCAGCTCTGAAGTCCAACCCCTCCCATCTGAGAGAACTGGACCTGAGCTTCAACGACCTGCAGGATTCAGGAGTGAAGCTGTTGTCTGTTGGACTGGAGAGTCCAAACTGTGGACTGGAGACTCTGAGGTGAGTTCACTGACTGGAGATGTTGGACTTTTTTGGATATATTCATCTCAAGTGCACGATTTAACCCTTTGAAACATAAAATCACACCAGTATGATGATTGTAGTCCCTGCAATATTTGTCTGCATTAAAACATTCATGTATTCTGTTCATTCACTAGTGGTTTATATTGGAACAATTATGAAATTTGAAAATGCACCTATTGATTGTAGATTTACAGATTTGACTGGGGTCAGCAGCATGTGATGAACAGGTGTATGAATTTTGTGCTAACATTTGGATGATGTGTGTAGAAGGCTGACATCATGTTGATCCACAATAACAGAAGAACAAAGTGACTACTCATTTTAGAGAGAAGAATGACATATTTGATTATCAATGATCTTATCTACATGTTTATTCTTTATACAGATTGAGGTCCTGCAGTTTGTCAGCGATCAGCTGTTCTTCTCTGGCCTCAGCTCTGAAGTCCAACCCCTCCCACCTGAGAGAACTGGACCTCAGTCACAACAAGCTGCAGGATTCAGGAGTGAATCAGCTGTGTGGTTTTCTGGAGAGTCCAGACTGTCGACTGGAGACTCTGAGGTCAGATTCCATGTTTTAGTTCTGTGCTGAGATTAATATAATAAAGAGGACCTATTATGCTTTTCTAAGTTTTCTATTACTTATAGTGAGTTATATTGCTTTTTTGCATGTAAATGGCCTACAGAGTGGCAAGGCTCAAAGTTCACACCAAAGGGAGAAACTCTGTCAGGGCAAAACCCCAATTTTCTTATTTGTATGAAATACCTAATTAGGGGTCCAGACCTTACTCCCTAGGCCTACACCCCCAAACAAGGTACAGCACATAACAACTTATAATGAAGAGTTTTCTTCTAGTTTTGTCTACTTCAGTTTTACCACGGTTCCCTCCACTGTTCCAAACATTTTACTATGAGCCCGGCACTTCAAGGAGGACTGCTTCAAGGACCGTACACAGTTAGACGCTTGATTTTTGGTTATTTATGAAAGACGGGGCAGTTCACACTTCAAGTGGACCAATAGGACACTCAGACTCACAGCCTGTCAGTCTGCATTATTATTGTGGATCTGTGATGTTTAACCGACTTGATCACATTAGTGCGAAGAAGTGTAGCAAAACACACAAAGATATTAATTCTGAAATGTTTGTCAATATTGACATGCTATACCTTGTTAGCTCAGATAAATGATCCACAGTTTAACCATTCATTTCATTTTTCACTACCTATGAGCACTAAAGTTTAATTAATTTAGATTGACCAGTATCATAAACCAGAAAGACGGTGAAGCTAGGGGTGACTTCCTACTTTTGAAGAATTGTAAAGTCAGATTTTCTGTCTATTCCCCCATTATTAATATTTCTTTAGTCTGTAAGTGTCCATAGATAAAGAAGAATCAAAAGGGTCATTAAAATAACCCAGGTTATGAATATTGTCAAGCAAAGTGTTTGCAGACCATCGAGCAACTTTATTTGCAGCACTTCTCTCCATGTCTCTCCATTTCCCTCCTTCCTGCTCCCTGACAGTGGGTATGCTTGTTTTCTGTTCCAGTCCAGCTTGCAAAGGCGGATTAGGTCTTTCATCTTCTGGTTCAAGTTCGGACTCTGGCTCAAGTGATAAGGCAGATACAAAGCCATTTTAATAGCCACAACAGTTTGTGTACAGAAAGACATGGGCGGGACATGTAGTTGCTAGCAAGATGGAGTAGGGGGTTCTAAAAGACAGCAGACAGAAACTGTTTTTAAGGTGTGTCCTGTTGGTTCAGGTGTTTGAGTTTCCATTTTCTAAACCATCTTCAGCTCTGAACAGATGATAAAACTGAACGATTTCAAGCAGCAACTTGTCTCCTAAACTCACATCTTTTATTCTTTATTCAGATTGAAGAACTGCATGCTATCAGAGATCAGCTGTTCTTCTCTGGCCTCAGCTTTGAAGTCCAACCCCTCCCATCTGAGAGAACTGGACCTGAGTGAAAACTGGGACCTGCAGGATTCAGGAGTGCAACTATTGCGTGGTTTTCTGGAGAGTCCAGACTGTCGACTGGAGACTCTGAGGTCAGACATCATGTTCTATTTGCTACCTGCAGACATAAGGTTGATATACTGATTCACACTGAGGATCTTAATGGTAAAGTGTGTTTTCTTCTTTTGTTCTTCTTTTCTACTGCTTTTAATCCAGTAACTGTGCAGTGACAGCAGAGGGCGCTAAAACACTGCAGCCACTGTGTCTAAACAGGCAACTACGAACAATACAATTTTACAGACTATTATACTATTTTAGACTATTACAATAAAAATATGAACAAACCAAAATGAAAAAAATATGCAAATTGAAATCAACTGACCAGTTGTAGCCTGAACTCAAACTTTTCTCCAAGGGCCTCTGTCCATAACATGCTGTCAGGACCCAGATAGTAAGATGCGTTGGTCCGAGGGGAATTTATTATCTTCACAATGTAGGAAAAGGTCTGCGTATCTGCCTGCACGAGTGTGCTGCCACAGAACCTGCTTCCAGATTTCCCCTCAGAAATAAGAATTCCTAAATCCATATATTTCTTCTTCTACAATAACCGCTCCTAGAAACCGAAGCTTCAATGTTGACCGGGCCGCCACTGCTAAATGAATGTAGAGGAAACACTGAGAAGAACAAAAAAACAAGTTGAAATCATGCTATACAACGGTAAAACACAGCCACTGTAAAACTTTTTATATCTTTATATTTAAATCGTCATATGCAGCTTTTCCTGCTTTCTTCTTCTGCAGCAACTTCCAATGTTGGTAGAAAGTCCAATAGATTTGTCTACAGCGCCCACCACAGTGTCAGGGAGCAATGACAGCTCTCACAGACGAGAGCGAGACTCGCTCAAGTATGTTCACGTTAAATGTTGTGACTGTGAATTCACACATGGAGTGCAGGTTTCCACAGGGAGCATGCTGGGAGCTGAAGTCACTATGTCTTTATTGAAGCAGCAGCATGTTGTCAATAATATTAAAGAGAGCTGTTTGTCTTTGTTTTTGACTGTTTTAACTTGCATCAGGTTCAGGTGTTTCATTTTCTAAACTTCTACTTTCTAAACTTTCTTCAGCTCTGATGATGAAACACTGAACACTTTCAAGCAGCACCTTTGTCTCTAAACACGTTTTATTGTTTATTCAGATTGATGAACTGCAGTTTGTCAGAGATCAGCTGTTCTTCTCTGGCCTCAGCTCTGAAGTCCAACCCCTCCCACCTGAGAGAACTGGACCTGAGTGAAAACAACAAGGTGCAGGATTCAGGAGTGAAGCATCTGTGTGGTTTTCTGGAGAGTCCAGACTGTCGACTGGAGACTCTGAGGTCAGATCACTGTCTGTTACTGTTGTAGATCTTATACCTTTTAATCCACAACTGAACAAAGTCACTGCTCATTTTAGAGAAAAGATCATTGACTAGGATGTATCTGATTGATTATCAATGATTCTATCTACATGATTTAATCTACAGATTGGGGTACTGCTGGTTGTCAGAGATCAGCTGTTCTTCTCTGGCCTCAGCTCTGAAGTCCAACCCCTCCCACCTGAGACACCTGAACCTGAGCTACAACCTGCTGCAGGATTCAGACCTGAAGGATCTGTGTGATCTTATGGAGAGTCCAGACTGTCGACTGGAAACTCTCAGGTCAGTAGAGGGGTGGAGTCTGTCCATTCATCAGTATTGTACTAAACACAGTTTGTATCAAAGTAAAGAACCAGTGTGTACCGTAAACCTCCAGCCTTCTCAGTGGCTGCTTTCCTGTGAGAGGAGAACTGTGAGAGAGAACAGTCAGCCAATCATATACCAGCAATCGGGAACATATCAGAGTTACCAACAGTCTGTCTCATGAAAGCAGGTGAACGTCAGTCAGCTAGATTTGGACTTAACTCTGGCTTTTCAGTCTGACAGACACTGGTTCACTTTGTGGTGTGATAGATTACCATGGTAACAGGGGTCAATCAACATAAATAATCCCCCTTAAACGACATGAGAGTTGAAACAAACAGAAAACATGGAGACCGGCAGAAAAACTACATGAGGGAATGTGCAACACATGACACCCGGTGGTTACCATGGTGATGATTACTACTATAACGGCACCCTGCTTAAAAGTGAGACTGTAAAGCTCCGGTTGATCCCAAAGTTAGCTGACTATCCCACTAATCAGGCTTATTGATGCAGGATGAGTTAATATTCATCTGGGTGAAACTGATCTGGGATCATCACTGTTTAATACAACTAACTCAGACAGAACCTCATTATTTTCCCCTCACTTTGTAACTGTTGTGTTTGTTCCTACAGGGTCGACGACAGGGTGTTTAAAGCTTCCAGAGACAAAATCTGTGAGTACTGACAGTAGTATGTACCCCATGCTCACCTGGATTTCAGGAAAGTTGGAATTAGAAGTTACAAAAGTGAATTATTTAAGATTTAGTTTTAGATGTGTGGTTTTAGTTTCATGTAATACCAGTGTTAAACATTTTGATTATTAAATTCAGGTGAGCAGGATAGGTGTGAACGTCTGAGGACATCTAGTGGACAGGTGGGATATGGCAGGTCTGGAAAGTGTCTCAGAAATGCATGGGCCTGGAGGAAGTGGTTAGGGTCTTCAGATGAGGACCGAGGGGCAGGGGAGGGGATTTCTGTCTAAAAACAATTCCATATGGAACAACAACACACTGTTGGGTCTTCATGGAGGCAGGAAGCAGAACTGGAGGATCAGCAGCTGCGTTCAGAAAACACATTCGGTCAAGTTATGTTTCTCATGTTTGTCAGCAGACGCATTCAAGACTGCAAATGTGGTCAGAATGAAGCTTGTATTTTTTCATGTTTACTATGAAATCGTTTTTAATCAAAAGACAATAGATGAATTTTCATCCAAGGATTTTCATGCTGTGTGAATATTCTCAGTGAGTGTGCAGCCTGCTGCTGCTGAAGAAGAAGATTTGTGCTCAGAGGATCCAACATTGTTAAATCAAGGTAAGAAAAACTGTTGACGGATCATTTTGATCAGGATGATTGTGTTTTTTAAACAATAACCTGTGTGTTAGACAACAGCTCGCATATCAGTATTATAGACTTAGTTCACTCAGTAGCAGATATTTGGACGTATACGCTCAGGTTGATACACAACCAATAGAAAACCAGGAGCATCTGAGAGGAAAGTGATGACAGGAGGTTTTGAGCTGCTGCTGTTGGACTCTGCTCACATTCTCTGACTTCATCTCCAACTCAGTAAACACTGATTTCTGCTGTTTGCCCTGTATCCCATCAGGTGACTCTGATGTCAAACTGGACCCAAACACAGCAGAGACAAATATTGATGTCTCTGAGGACGACACAGAGCTGATGAAGGTGAGAGAAAAACCTTTGTGTCCTGATGTTACAGACAGATTTAAGGTCTCAACACACAGCAGGGGAAGTCAACAAATACCTCCTGTAGATGGAACTTCTTCATCTGCTGCTTCAAACTCCCCCTGATGTCATCTGTAAATAAAGACAATGACACCTTATACCTGTGTGACACCATCAGTCCTCTCAGACTTGACTTCCTGTCTGACTGTGCTTCAGCTCAGTCTGGACTGGGGGAGAACATTCGTTTGCTTCACTGAACACAAGCTGATTATTTCTAATAAAACTGATTTTGTTTCTCTCTGAATCACAGCCTCCATTAAGCTTCACACCTGAACTGAAAACTGAGTCCACACAAGTCTCATACAGGTAATCATATAATAAAATCACTTAACACTGTTTTAGACAAGGCGTGGACTTTGTATTTGCAGATATTTGTGTGTCCTTTCCCCTCCGGTCCCTCAGGGATCATGAAGTGGAGTCTGATTTGAGATGAGAACGTTTTCATCTGAGGTTCAACAGGTTCCTTGTGCTCATTCAGCTTCTGTGTCCTACAGGTTCAGGTGTCCTGGTCCAGGTGGGTTCCAGTGTACTTTGACTGGACTGGTTTTTGTTGTGGGTCAGGAGGCGGAGCTGCTCTACAGGACTGTCCAATGGGATGAGAGCCTCCTCCAATCAGCTGGAAAGACTCCAGCAGGGCCGCTGTTCAATATCCAGTGTCCTGAAGATGCTGTGTGTGAGCTCCACCTCCCACACTGTGAAACAAAGGACGGTGAGTAAATTACTGTTTGTTAGAGCAACGATGAAAAGGCCTGTTAGTGCCCCCTGCAGGCTGCAGAGTTCATTACAGCCACAGTCTCAATCCACAGCCTCAGAGAGAAGAAGGCACTGGAATCCTCTGGGACCATGAAAAAACACAGCAAATACATTGGCATTGTACTGGACAGCACTGAATAGGCTGTAATTTTATTTAATGTTACAAAGAAATTACATTTTAATGCAATGGTGATTACCTTAAAAGTACACAGCAAAGTAAAAAAGTCTATTTAAATACTGTGTCTTTAACAATGGAGATCAGTCCATTTGACAGCAGGTTTATCTTTCTCCTTTTCCTTAATGCACTTCATGCCAAGCTGTTTATACGTCTAGATACAAGTGGGAATTTTGTCCTTAAGATAGTGCTAAAGAGATCAGAAGGCCACTTAAAGTCATGAGGATTTATCATCTGGGGATCATGAATATATCAGAAACCATTTTCTTTCATTTCTTCTTATTTATTGTGATACTTTCCCTCCTTGATTTGGATTAACCAGATCCACAGGTACAACAAAGTATTCCCCCTGGACCTTACCCCAACTCGCCGAAAGGAGTCTGACTTGCAGCAGCAAGGGCGCAATCCCTCACTGGCTTCCCGTCCACCAACACTGACAGTTGTCTTGAATTGCCTGATCTGGGCAACTGTTCAGTTCTTCAGTGACATGACTAAGCGTCCTAGATAGCGAATAAAGTGCTCACTACCGTTGTAATGAGGTCGTTGTCGGTAAAGC
>NW_019524805.1:107420-108075 GCF_002814215.2 Seriola lalandi dorsalis
CCCCCCCGTGGAGGGAAGGAGAGTCGGATTGAACTGTCCTCACAAAGACACAGAGAACAGGAGATGATATGAGGTGTGGTACTCCGTGTTCTCTGTCGAAGTTTGATTCATCTGTGGACAACGTGTGATGAGCTGAATATTACACCTGAAACTACAACTGACCCAATTAGGAGTGCTGCCTGGTTTTGTTGTTCTGTAAAGTGTGTGTGTGTGTGTGTGTGTGTGTGTGTTACTTCCTGTGGTTCTTGTGTTTGTGAGCTCACAGTCAGTGTTAGTGGTTTCCCTTTCAGACTGGCTGAAGTCCAGAGGATGAGTGATTGGGTGGAGGAAGACGAGGACCGACCAGATTCCTCAGGATCCATTTCTTTCAACACCGACTGGTTCAAAGACGATCCTTCAGTCCTCGGTAATAAACCTGGATCTTTAGCTACAAGGTAAGAGAACTACTACAAACTTCTTCATGTTTTCAACAGCATTTTGTGTCTGTTGATTGATGACAGGAAATGAATAACTTTCAGCAACATTATCACCAATGCTGCAGCTCCCCAGCGACAGAAGCTTCTATCGATTAGAAAATACTCGATTTATGGCTTGTGACTTGCTATTTAATTATCTAGGCAGTGTTGTTAAAAATAATCTGTGAAAGTTTTTTATT
>NW_019524805.1:108095-108899 GCF_002814215.2 Seriola lalandi dorsalis
TCTTTGAAAAAAGAAACAGAGACAAAATATTCACACCTTATTGTGTATGAAAATATAAAATATTTGACGATGATACATCTTTAAACCTTGATTCACATTGTACAAATTAAAAAGAGATTCGTCCATTTCGGCTTCCATTCTTGTTTTGATTATGAAAAAGTTGCAGCTGAGGGAAAGATTTAAAATCTTTGTTATGGAGCAACAGACAGAATCATTTTTCATCTAGATGATCATAAGACTCTTTAAGGATTCTGGAAATACTTTGATTACAGCACCAAGTGTCATGGGGTCTAATGTGGGAGCTGCCACACCAGGCTGTTACAGACCAAGTGATGATAGTTTGAATGACGGCTGTATAAACTGAAGAGCAGCTGTTTCACTTTCACTGTTTTGGTGATGTAGTTAAAACTCACACGTGACTGAATGTGTGATGGTTCCCCTGAGGTGTGTGTGAGAGTTTGAGTGTTGGGTGGGGCGCTGTGTCTGAAGGCTTCTGGAGGTGGTTGTGGTGGCACTGAGGGACTGTGGGTTTCCTGCTCCCACTAACTGCTGCTCCTTATTGGATATGAGAGCTATTGTGTCATCAATGGACTTCAGGATCTTTAACTGAACTGTGATGGGATGTGACAGTGTTTGTGTAAAGGAGAAGAGTCAGGGGGACAGGACACAGCCCTGGGGGGCTTCTCCTATAATAATGATAATAATTGTTATTTATATAGTTTATCGTATACATCTTCTGCAAAAAGCAGTTAAATTGAATTCAAAAGCAAATGTCATCATTTTTACAAGACTGATAAACGGTCA
>NW_019524805.1:114276-114945 GCF_002814215.2 Seriola lalandi dorsalis
GATATCCCAACCAATATTTAGTCCTAATGATCTTCCATTGAATCTCAGGAATAATCTAAGACTAAATAAGCTTAAGCCTGAGCACAAACAGCATTTCTGTCTGCCTCAATTCTCTAAAGGTGATGTGTATTCACTTCAACAGCCAATACAGTACAGATGAGACATACGAGACTTACTGTGTGGTGTGCTTTGGTATGTGTGCTACAGTTTTGACTCAGACTTGATTTCAAAACTAAATAGAAACTCCAGTTGTTTCTGTTTTCCTACAGTTCGTCTCCCTCGTCCTTTGGTCTCTCAGGGCTCATGAAGTGGAGTCTGGTTTGGGATGAGAACAGTTTCATCTCAGGGTTTTACTGGGCTGTGTCCTACAGGTTCAGGTGTCCTGGTCCAGGTGGGTTCCAGTGTTCTTTGACTGGACTGGTTTTTGTTGTGGGTCAGGAGGCGGAGCTGCTCTACAGGACTGTCCAATGGGATGAGAGCCTCCTCCAATCAGCTGGAAAGACGCCAGCAGGGCCGCTGTTCAATATCCAGTGTCCTGAAGATGCTGTGTGTGAGCTCCACCTCCCACACTGTGAAACAAAGGACGGTAAAGACTTTGCTGTCTTGAATGTTAAAAAAATATTTGGTAAAATCTGAGATATTTGTATTAATGTGCAAAATTGCAAAACA
>NW_019524806.1:0-2521 GCF_002814215.2 Seriola lalandi dorsalis
AAAAAAATGTCAAAAAACATCATAACATCATCATCAAAACATCATGGCATAATATGGCATAAAAACATCATAGTATAGTATGGCAAAAAATGGCAAAAACGTGATAGTATTGTATGGCATAAAAACATCATAGCATAATAAGGCAGAAAAACCTCATAGTATAGTATGGCAAAAAATGTCAAAAATGTTATAGTATAGTAAGACATAAAAACGTCATAGTATAGTAAGGAAAAAAAATTCAAAGAACGTCATAGTATAATAAGGCATAAAAATGTAAAAAACGTCATAGTATTGTAAGGTATAAAAACATCATAGTATAATAAGGTATAAAAACCTCATGGCATAATAAGGCATAAAAACGTCATAGTATAGTATGGCAAAATATGGCAAAAACTTGATAGTATTGTATGGCATAAAAACGTCACTGCAAAGTAAGACATAAAAACGTCATAGTATAGTAAGGAAAAAAATTCAAAACACGTCATAGTATTTTAAGGCATAAAAATGTCCAAAAATGTCATAGTATTGTAAGGTATAAAAACATCATAGTATAATAAGGTTTAAGAACATCATAGTATAGAAAGGCAAAAAATGTCAAAAAACATCATACTATTGTATGGCATAAAAACATCATTGCATAGTATGGCAAAAAATGGCAAGAACGTGATAGTATTGTATGGCATAAAATCATCATAGCATAATAAGTTATAAAAACATCATAGTATAGAATGGCAAAAAATGGCAAAAACGTAATAGTAAAGTAAGGTATAATAATGTCAAAAAACACTATAGTACTATATGGCATAAAAACATCATAGCATAATAAGGCATAAAAACATCAGAGTATAGTAAGGAAAAAAAGTCAAAAATGTCATAGTATAGTAAGGCAAAAATTTTCAAAAAAACGTCACTCTATAGTAAGTCATAAAAACATCATAGTATAGTAAGACATAAAAACGTCATAGTATAGTATGGCAAAAAATGTCAAAAATGTCATAGTATAGTAAGACATAAAAACGTCATAGTATAGTAAGGAAAAAAAATTCAAAAAACGTCATAGTATAGTAAAGCATAAAAATGTCAAAAAATGTCATAGTATTGTAAGGTATAAAAACATCATAGTATAATAAGGTTTAAAAACATCATAGTATAGAAAGGCAAAAAATTTGAAAAAACATCATCGTATAGTATGGCATAAAAACGTCACTGCATAGTAAGACATAAAAACGTCATAGTAAAGTAAGGAAAAAAATTCAAAAAACGTCATACTATTGTAAGGCATAAAAATGTCAAAAAATGTCACAGTATTGTAAGGTATAAAAACATCATAGTATAATAAGGTATAAAAACATCATAGTATAGAAAGGCAAAAAATTTCAAAAAACATCATAGTATTGTATGGCATAAAAACGTCATTGCATAGTATGGCAAAAAATGGCAAAAACGTGATAGTATTGTATGGCATAAAATCATCATAGCATAATAAGACATAAAAACGTCATAGTATAGTAAGGCAAAAAAATTTCAAAAGAACATCATAGTATAGTAAGGCATCAAAACATCATGGCATAATAACATATGAAAACATCATAGTATAGTATGGTAAAAAATGGCAAAAACGTGATAGTATTGTATGGCATAAAAACATCATAGCATAATAAGCTATAAAAACATCAGTATAGAATGGCAAAAAATGGCAAAAACGTCATAGTATAGTAAGGTATAAAAATGTCAAAAACATTATAGTAATGTATGGCATAAAAACATCATAGCATAATAAGGCATAAAAACATCAGAGTATAGTAAGGAAAAAAATTTCAAAAATGTCATAGTATAGTAAGGCAAAAATTAAAAAAAAACTTCATTCCATAGTAAGTCATAAAAACGTCATAGTATTGTATGGCATAACAATGTCATTGCATAGTAAGGCATAAAAATGTCAAAAAACATCATAGTATTGTCAGGCATAAAAACATCATAGTATAGTAAGGCACAAAATGTCATAGTATAGTAAGTTATAAAAATGCCAAAAAACGTCATAGTATAGTATGGTATAAAAAGTCATAGTGTAGTATGGCATAAAAAAGGGAAAAAAACACCATGGTATATTAAGGCATAAAACGTCATAAAAACATCATAGTATGGTAAGGCATAAAATGTCATAGTATATTAAGGCATAAAAAGTCATAAAAACATCATAGTATGGTAAGTTATAAAACATCATCGTATATTAAGGCATAAGAATGCCAAAAAACTTCATAGTAAAGTATGTTATAAAAATGCCAAAAAACGTCATAGTATAGTATGGCATAAAAAATGAAAAAAATACCATAGTCTATTAAGGCATAAAATGTCATAAAAACATCATAGTATGGTAAGGCATGAAATGTCATAGTATATTAAGGCAAAAAATATCAATAAAACATCATAGTATATTAAGGCATAAAAAGTCATAAAAACATCATAGTATGGTGAGGCATGAAATGTCATAGTTTAGTATGGCATAAAAATGACAAAAAAA
>NW_019524806.1:2541-24145 GCF_002814215.2 Seriola lalandi dorsalis
TAAAAATTTGAAAAAAATGTCATAGAATATTAGGGCATAAAAATGTCAAAAAATGTCATAGAATAATAAGGCACTAAAAGATCATATTATAGTAAGCCATAAAAACGTGAAAAACGTCATAGTATAGTAAGGCATAAAAATGTGAAAAAATGTGATAAAATAGTAAGCCATAAAAATGTGAACAAATGTCATTGAATAGTAAGGCATAAAAATGTCAAAAAACGTCATAGTATAGTAAGGCATAAAAATGTGAAAAAATGTCATAGTATAGTAAGGCATAAAAATGTGAAAAAAACGTCATAGAATATTAGGGCATAAAAATGTCAAAAATTGCATAGAATAGTAAGGCATAAAAACATCATGATATAGTGAGGCAGATATGTGTCAAAATACATCATAGTAGGGTACTCACATGATAGTATAGTACGGCAAAAAATTTCAAAAACGTCATAGTATAGTTAGGAAAAAAAATTCAAAAAACGTCATAGTATAATAAGGCATCAAAATGTCAAAAAACGTCATAGTATTGTAAGGTATAAAAACATCATAGTATAATAAGGTATAAAAACCTCATAGTATAATAAGGTATAAAAACATCATAGTATAGAAAGGCAAAATATTTCAAAAAACATCATAGTATTGTATGGCATAACAACGTCATTGCATAGTAAGGCATAAAAATGTCAAAAAACATCATAGTATTGTCAGGCATAAAAACATCATAGTATAGTAAGGGAAAAAAACTGTCATAGTATCGTAAGGCAAAAATTTTCAAAAAACATCACTCTACAGTAAGTCATAAAAACATCATAGTATAGTAAGGCATAAAAACGTCATAGTATAGTAAGGTAAAAAAATGTCAAAAAACATCATAACATCATCATCAAAACATCATGGCATAATATGGCATAAAAAAATCATAGTATAGTATGGCAAAAAATGGCAAAAACTTGATAGTATTGTATGACATAAAAACGTCATAGTATAGTCAGGAAAAAAAACTTCAAAAAACGTCATAGTATAGTAAAGCATAAAAATTCAAAAAATATCACAGTATTGTAAGGTTTAAAAACATCATAGTTAGAAAGGCAAAAAATTTGTCAAAAAACATCATAGTATTTTATGGCATAAAAACGTCACTGCATAGTAAGGCATAAAAACATCATAGTATAATAAGGTATAAAAACTTCATAGCATAATAAGGTATAAAAACATCATGGTAAAAAAAGGTAAAAAATGTCAAAAAACATCATAGTATTGTATGGCATAAAAACGTCATTGCATAGTAAGGCATAAAAATGTCAAAAAACATCATAATATCGTCAGGCATAAAAACATCATAGTATAGTAAGGGAAAAAAATGTGATAGTATCGTAAGGCAAAAATTTTCAAAAAACATCATTCTATAGTAAGTCATAAAAACATCATAGTATAGTAAGGCATCAAAATATCATGGCATAATAAGGCATAAAAACATCATAGTATAGTATGGCAAAAAATGGCAAAAACGTGATAGTATTGTAAGACATAAAAACGTCATAGTATAGTAAGGAAAAAAAAATGTCAAAAAACGTCATAGTATTGTAAGGTATAAAAACATCATAGCATAATAAGGTATAAAAACATCATAGTATAGTATGGCAAAAAATGTTAAAAATGTCATAGTATAGTAAGACATAAAAACGTCATAGTATAGTAAGGAAAATAAATTCAAAAAACGTCATAGTATAGTAAAGCATAAAAATGTCAAAAAATGTCACAGTATTGTAAGGTATAAAAACATCATAGTATAGAAAGGTTTAAAAACATCATAGTATAGAAAGGCAAAAAATGTCAAAAAACATCATAGTATTGTATGGCATAAAAACATCATTGCATAGTATGGCAAAAAATGGCAAGAACGTGATAGTATTGTATGGCATAAAATCATCATAGCATATTAAGTTATAAAAACATCATAGTATAGAATGTCAAAAAATGGCAAAAACGTCATAGTAAAGTAAGGTATAAAAATGTCACAAAACATTATAGTACTGTATGGCATAAAAACATCATAGCATAATAAGGCATAAAAACATCAGAGTATAGTAAGGAAAAAAAGTCAAAAATGTCATAGTATTGTAAGACATAAAAACTAGTAGTATAGTAAGCAAAAAAAATGTCAAAAAACGTCATAGTATTGTAAGGTATAAAAACATCATAGCATAATAAGGTATAAAAACATCATAGTATAGTATGGCAAAAAATGTAAAAAATGTCATAGTATTGTAAGACATAAAAACGTCAAAAAATGTCATAGTATTGTAAGGTATAAAAACATCATAGTATAGTAAGACATAAAAATGTCAAAAATGTTATAGTATAGTAAGACATAAAAACGTCATAGTATAGTAAAGAAAAAAAATTCAAACAACGTCATAGTATAGTAAAGCATAAAAATGTCAAAAAATGTCATAGTATTGTAAGGTATAAAAACATCATAGTATAGTAAGTCATAAAAACATCATAGTATAGTAAGACATAAAAACGTCATAGTATAGCAAGGTAAAAAAAATGTCAAAAAACATCATAACATCATCATCAAAACATCATGGCATAATATGGCATAAAAACATCATAGTATAGTATGGCAAAAAACGGCAAAAACGTGATAGTATTGTATGGCATAAAAACATCATAGCATAATAAGGCAGAAAAACCTCATAGTATAGTATGGCAAAAAATGTCAAAAATGTTATAGTATAGTAAGACATAAAAACGTCATAGTATAGTAAGGAAAAAAAATTCAAAAAACGTCAATGTATAATAAGGCATAAAAATGTAAAAAACGTCATACTATTGTAAGGTATAAAAACATCATAGTATAATAAGGTATAAAAATCTCATGGCATAATAAGGCATAAAAACATCATAGTATAGTATGGCAAAATATGGCAAAAACTTGATAGTATTGTATGGCATAAAAACGTCACTGCATAGTAAGACATAAAAACGTCATAGTATAGTAAGGAAAAAAATTCAAAACACGTCATAGTATTGTAAGGCATAAAAATGTCCAAAAATGTCATAGTATTGTAAGGTATAAAAACATCATAGTATAATAAGGTTTAAGAACATCATAGTATAGAAAGGCAAAAAATGTCAAAAAACATCATACTATTGTATGGCATAAAAACATCATAGTATAGAAAGGTAAAAAATGTAAAAAACATCATAGTATTGTATGGCATAAAAACATCATTGCATAGTATGGCAAAAAATGGCAAGAACGTGATAGTATTGTATGGCATAAAATCATCATAGCATAATAAGTTATAAAAACATCATAGTATAGAATGGCAAAAAATGGCAAAAACGTAATAGTAAAGTAAGGTATAATAATGTCAAAAAACATTATAGTACTGTATGGCATAAAAACATCATAGCATAATAAGGCATAAAAACATCAGAGTATAGTAAGGAAAAAAATTTCAAAAATGTCATAGTATAGTAAGGCAAAAATTAAAAAAAAACTTCATTCCATAGTAAGTCATAAAAACGTCATAGTATTGTATGGCATAACAATGTCATTGCATAGTAAGGCATAAAAATGTCAAAAAACATCATAGTATTGTCAGGCATAAAAACATCATAGTATAGTAAGGAAAAAAATGTCAAAAATTGTCATAGTATAGTAAGGCAAATATTTTCAAAAAACATGATTCTATAGTAAGTCATAAAAACATCATCCTATAGTAAGGCATCAAAATATCATGGCATAATCAGGCATAAAAACATCATAGTATAGAATGGCAAAAAATGGCAAAAACGTCATAGTATAGTAAGGTATAAAAATGTCAAAAAACATTATAGTACTGTATGGCATAAAAACATCATAGCATAATAAGGCATAAAAACATCAGAGTATAGTAAGTAAAAAAAAATATCAAAAATGTCATAGTATAGTAAGGCAAAAATTTTCAAAAAACGTCATTCTATAGTAAGTCATAAAAACATCATATTATAGTAAGACATAAAAACGTCATAGTATAGTAAGGTAAAAAAATGTCAAAAAACATCATAACATCATCATCAAAACATCATGGCATAATATGGCATAAAAACATCATAGTATAGTATGGCAAAAAATGGCAAAAACTTGATAGTATTGTATGGCATAAAAACATCATAGCATAATAAGGTATAAAAACATCATAGTATAGTATGGCAAAAAATGTCAAAAATGTCATAGTATAGTAAGTCATAAAAACATCATAGTATAGTAAGGCATCAAAATATCATGGCATAGTAAGGCAAAAATGTCAAAAATGTCATAGTATAGTAAGACATAAAAACAAAAAATAGGTTTAAAAACATCATAGTATAGAATGGCAAAAAATGTCAAAAAACATCATAGTATTGTATGGCATAAAAACGTCACTGCATAGTAAGGCATAAAAACATCATAGTATAGTAAGGGAAAAAAATGTCAAAAATGTCATAGTATTGTAAGGCAAAAATTTTCAGAAAACATCATTCTATAGTAAGTCATAAAAACGTCATAGTATTGTATGGCATAACAACGTCACTGCATAGTAAGGCATAAAAATGTCAAAAAACATCATAGTATTGTCAGGCATAAAAACATCATAGTATAGTAAGGATAAAAAAAATGTCAAAAATGTCATAGTATTGTAAGACAAAAATTTTCAAAAAACATCATCGTATAGTAAGGCATCAAAATATCATGGCATAATAAGGCATAAAAACATCATAGTATAGTATGGCAAAAAATGGCAAAAACGAGATAGTATTGTAAGACATAAAAACGTCATAGTATAGTAAGGAAAAAAATTCAAAAAACGTCATAGTATAGTAAGGCATAAAAATTCAAAAAACGTCATAGTATTGTAAGGTATAAAAACATCATAGTATAATAAGGTTTAAAAACATCATAGTATAGAAAGGCAAAAAATGTCAAAAAACATCATAGTATTGTATGGCATAAAAACGTCACTGCATAGTAAGCCATAAAAACATCATAGTATAGTAAGAAAAAAAATGTCAAAAATGTCACAGGCAAAAATTTTTAAAAAACGTCATTCTATAGTAAGTCATAAAATGTCATAGTATAGTAAGACATAAAAACGTCATAGTATAGTAAGGCAAGAAAATGTAAAAAAAACATCATAGTATAGTAAGGCAAGAAAATGTCAAAAAAACATCATAGTATAGTAAGGCATCTAAACATCATGGCATAATAACATATAAAAACATCATAGTATAGTATGGCAAAAAATGGCAAAAACGTGATAGTATTGTATGGCATAAAAATATCATAGCATAATAAGGTATAAAAACATCATAGTATAGAATGGCAAAAAATGGCAAAAACGTCATAGTATAGAAAGGTATAAGAATGTCAAAAAACATTATAGTACTGTATGGCATAAAAACATCATAGCATAATAAGTCATAAAAACATCACAGTATAGTAATGCAAAAAATGTAAAAAAACATAATTCTATAGTAAGTCATAAAAACCTCATCGTATAGTAAGGTAAAAAATGTCAAAAACCTCATAGTATTGTAAGGCATAAAAAGTCATAAAAACAACATAGTATAGTATGGCAAAAAATGTCAAAAACGTCATAGTATAGTAAGATATAAAAACGCCATAGCATAGTAAGGAAAAAAAACGTCACAGTATAGTAAAACATCATGGTAAAAATGGCCAAAATCATCATAGTACTGTAGGGTATGAATACATAACTTCAAAGCCAGCCATTTATGGTGCTGGATTCAAATTTCTGAAAGTGAGACATCAGTCTTAACCACTGCTTCACAATGTCAGCTGTTCAAGAACTATTAGTATAGTAGTTTATTCAGGTTTCGCCAAAAAACGTCATACCTTATAGTAAGGCATAATACATTATAGAATAGCAAGGCATAAAATTTCAAAAAATCATGAATAATAATGTTGAAAAATTTTATGTTACGGTGAGGTACCAAAATGTAAAAAAAACAAAAAAACATCATAGTATAGTAAGGCATAAAAATGTCAATAAAAGTCATTGTATAGCAAGGCATAAAAAAGTCTAACATTTTTGGGTTTTGGGACTGTTGGTTCTGAAAAAAAACCCAGTAATTTAAAGTTGTCACCTAAGGCTCTGGGAACTGGCCATCTTCAACCAAGCTAGAGGCGTTGCTAGTCAGTCTGTTGATGCTTTAGTCCTGTCTGAAATATGAAATTTTGTACAGCTATCCACAGTGCCCAGAGGATGAATCCTGATGACTCTTGTTATCCCCTGACTTTTCACCACTGACTGAGACTCCCATTAGCCTCAACTGTAATTTGCATTTGCTAATGAACAAATATGAGCATGCTAATGAACTAAAATGATGGTAGACATGGAAACCTTCATACAAGCTAAAACATCAGAAATAATTGGGGGAGCACAGGAGGATGTCAGGTGACATAATATACTATAAGCTGTGTCCTAATTCAGAGGCCATATTCTTCATAGGCATTTGAAAACCGATTGCGTCACAGTGGCATGGCTAGGCTCTTTCAAATGCAGCCGAGTTGGATCGTTTGTGGCCCAACCTATGATAAGATTCATTGCACATCGGTAATGAAAATTATATGGTAGCAAACAACATCCACAGAGAGCCTGAGGATTACACTTTTAAGTGTAAGCACTGGGTTTCAGCTTCAGTTCAACAGCTAATGGTACAAGTGTTAAAGTCAAGGGACTTAAAACTTTAAGTTGTGAACAAAAGTCATTTGTTGTCAAGGCTGCAAGGCAACAGGACCCACACTTTGTGACACAATGAGAAGGACAGGCACAGCTGGTGATACAATGCGAACCCTCCGAAGGCCAAAGCGTGAAGGGGAGGATTGGGTAGGTGGCTCAACAAAATTTGAGACCGCTGTTTGTTTCCTGTTTCAAAATTATAGTCATCATTGTTTCTTTCATCCATGACTGTTACACAACCTTATTGATTATTGTAACCATGACATCGAAGGTCTTCTATCCATAAAAAGTCCATAAAAAAATCCAACCAAGTAGTTTTTGTTCTAAACTTTACCAAACCGTGACCTCTCCAAAACCTTAATGGGTTTATTTGTTATTGTTGCCATGATAATGAAAGTCCTCTATCCTTTGAGAGGTACTTATTTTAACCCAAACCACAATCTTTTCTGAAATCCAACCAAGTAGTTTTTGTTCTTAAACCTAACCCAACCATGAATGCTCCACAATCTTAATAGTTTGTTTATTATTGTTATAGATAATTGTTAGTTACAGCTCCCTTTTAGTCCCTAATATGAGTCAAGCTACAAAAACTCTGGCTGCCACTTTCCATAATGCTACTCCAAAGCATCTTCAGCATAATTGTCCCTGCCTGCATAGTAAACACCTAGTTTGTAAATCAGGCTTTCTGTTATAGATTGGTGACCTCTAAGAACAAACTGACATTACTCAGGGGATATCATTTTCTCACCCTTGACAAAGCTCCTTAAGAACATCTCAGATGACATTATACAACCACTTCCACCAGCTTATCAATACTCTCCATGACTATTAAACTGAGTGACATGTAACATTGGCTGTGGGGCACTTAAATGAGAAAGGATCAATTTTTGGCTTTTTTTTTTTTTTAGCAGTACCCCATCATGTTGCCAACCCAAATATGTATTCATGCCGCTTCTTTGATTCATTCAGTGACAAAATATAGCAATCAGTACCATTTATCACCAATACCCATACCGTTCTTTCCATTTCTCAGACAGATTTGAAATTTGTTTGAACATTATGCAGAATTGGCTTTGTTGGCTTAGCTAAATGTTCGGCTCCAAGCCTGTCAGTCACCCGGTAATTGCTTCGCCACTCTGCAATTCTCTTCAGATTTCCAAAAGATAGTGGAACATGTCAGCTGTTAAATTGAAGGAAAATAGTTTCCAGAGCCAGCTAACAACACTGACTTTATCAAATTAACCTGGTGCTGCCTTTGCCAAGGTTTTCACAACATGTCCCTCTCCGTAAAAATTAGTCCACTAATTCTTATTTCCTGAAGGGTGACTTTGCATTTTCTCTATAAATTATCAATGTTTTTGTCAGCTAGTGAGAAATAATACCAATGTTTACTGAGATTACTGCAGGGAAATGTGTTCTCGTGGCACTGAAGTGGCTTTTAATTTCCACAGGTGCCAAGACAGTTACCAGTTCACCTTATTGATGTCAGAATAGAATGAAAATTACCAATCTTTGAACCAAAACAATGTATTGTTTCATATGAAGAAATGAGAGAGAAAAAAATACTTTTGTCTCACACAAATCACTGGGTTTTGGGAGTTTTTGAACCAAATTCTTATAAATATTTTGACACTTGAAGGTTAATATGTGTTAGATAGAAGTAGATCTCACCTTATTTGTTGTTTTTTTCCCCAACTTATTCTAAGAAAACAATATAAGAGTAAAACAATACAAGAGTAGATAACTTCATTTGGCACATATCTTGCAGTTGAAATTACATCAAAGATAAGAACTTACCCGGAGAGTTCATCCCTGGCTGAATGGCAGTGTTGGAGCTGACTGCTGTTCAGGAAATGGACAGCATGCGTTACACAGATGTCGACTTGTCGGGATGGAGGTGCCGGTCAGACTTCCCTGGTCAGTCACTCTCTTTACCCTTCACATTGCCTGGGTGCAGTACTGTCATGCCCACATTGACTGATTTGGATCTGTGGGTCTTGAGAATTTGTCTTGACTGCAGGAGGTTGGGGAAACAGACCGTTCATCACCTTAATGGAAGAGTATTGATTGTGGTGCAGAAGCACGATACCCGTCTGCAATAGTAATGGACTTCCTGAGAAATCACCAATGAAAAGGCATCAGGGGATATCCAGGAAGAGGGAGACACCTCTGCCCTGATTGTTAGCACCTGGTGTTCTATTTGGTGTGTGTGCAGTGTTAAGTTTGGGAATTGGCTTTGATTTAGTTTTAGTCTTTTGACAAAAAGTGTGAATTAGTTTTAGTCAAATTCTAGTCATTTGATTTTTGATAGTGTTAGTCAAGTGACATTTTAGTCTTAAGTTTGCAGCTACCTGTGCTATTCACTGCAGTCATTCAGAGGTCACCCACAGCAGCTGATAGTTGCATACCTTTTATAAATGTCCTTGTGCGGCCTGCATGTTTTCGTAAATTGTCTCTGCTCATTGTCTAATTCTCAGTGGGTTGTGGATGAATTTAGTCCATAAATCTGTTTCTTCTAAGAACATATTACAACAGATAACATTATGGGTTGACAAATAACTTTGCAAGGTGTTTCTTATTAATGGTAGTGCAACAGGTCAAGCGGCTAATTCATCTTCTGAACAGCGGAGGTAACCGTTTTACTAATCAGAAGATTTAGTGTGTGCTCCCACAGATACAAGCTGGTTTTTATTTGTTGATTTAGTAAGGAATACATTTCATTAATTCTCATTTTCAAAGGTAACTTTGTATTTGGTTTTAATCTCAATTTTGAAATGATGAAAAGGTCACCAACAAATATCTTTTTCTTTGCTAATGAGGCTGGGTAGAGATTTTAACACAGTATTAAAGGATCACTTCACATCACAAAAACAAAACATATTTCCTCACTTACCCCTAGTGATGTTTAGCTTCAGCTCATTTTAGTTTTATTTGTCAAGGTTCTGAGATATGTGTCTCTGTGGTACAGCATTAAAAAATTACATTTAAATAACATTTAAACAAGCAAAAGGCTAAATACACTATTTGACATACAATTAATAAAATTAATATGACTAACATGTTAGCAGACAGCTAGCTTTTTTCAGACCGTGTGGAAGTTGGGGTCGTAGCATTAACACTAATTACCAGTCTAGAAGAAATATTGCAAGTTCACCATCACACTTCATTCCTTTACTCACCGACAGCTGTCTCCAGAGGTGGAAAGCGACACAAATGTGCCCTGGCCTGCCACTTTCCGATAGTGACTCACTGTAACCTCCAATCTGCCCTGAAGATGTAGCGCTGCTCACAAGGCGTATTATAACCTCTTGTCTATATGCAACACAAGCCAGAGCTCTTGTAAAGTGACAATCACCACCACCAAGAAACCATGTTCAGCAGCAGGGAAAACTTACAAATAGCAAGTATTTTAAATAAGTATTTGACATAAGCATGACCTCTGCAGCTCACTTTACCTTTATGGAACTTTATATTGAGGTTCAGCTCATTGTTCAGCTATCTAAAGTCTCAATGCTCTTACAGTGTATTATTAGCTTCAGCAGGCAGCTGTAATGAGTGAAAATCTCTAAAAGCCCACTGTATAATACCTGTTCAGCCACAAATGGCAGATGGACACAGTTAATGGATAGCGTAGCAATTTTAGCAGCTAGAGAGCCAAATACTTCTCTCAAGAGTTGGTAGATACTAAAAACAGGTCAATATTGGAATTAAAATCATCAGGTGGCCAGAAACTTAGATCTAAATGACTAATAACGGTTTCCTGTAATTGATGGATATGTTGATATGTTTGCTAAAAAACCATAATTATTTAAAACTTGATGATAATGTTGAGTTTTCATGTAGTTTCCGCTGCCCCCAGTGACCAAAAAAAATTGCAGCTTTAACCATTGAAGAAAGTGAGAATTTTAAAAACACAATTAAAAAAAGAAGAAGAAAAAGAAGAAAAATGTTGGTATTGAATGTTTTTTATAATCATCCTGTACTGATGTTCTTGTCTGGTGACTGATTTGTATTTATCTGTGGGTTCACTCTATATACAGTTTATGGTTTGTCACTCTGAGCACCTCTTTCACATTACACGTCATTTATTGTTAATGTACAATTATTAGGTAGAGTGGCTCTAACAAAACCTTCAACAGCAACATCATTTTCCAGCGTTGCCTGGATCCATAGCATAATCCATAGAACATGCTGTCAATATATTTCACACTTTATTTCATGTTCACTGAAAACCTCTGACAAATCAACCAGGAAATAGTTCCTGGGAAGACATGACATGACAGACTTATTTAAACATAATTTTTCATTGTTGTAAGCACCACAAAAATGAAAAATATAATTGCCACAAAAACTAACTATTGTCACAGTTAGATATCACTATGATACATAATAAAATATATATTTTTTGTCATTTAGATGAACCCCAATAACCTTTTAATCTGCGAGTGTACTTTTAGAAAACACTGTTGTTTACTAGATGTGTACACCCTCTGAACTATCTGCCGGGAACCATTTTTCTCCACGGATCAGTGTAATCCCTTTATTCTGTGATCTCACATGTCGAAATCAGTGACAGCTGTCAAGGTGTGAGGGCCAAGGAAAGGGATGATGGACAACAGTGTGTGTGTGTGTGTGTGTGTGTGTGTGTGTGTGTGTGTGTGTGTGTGTGTGTGTGTGTGTGTGTGTTGTGGAAACATAGTAGCAGGCCCTTATAAGACTCATTCGGCTGTATGTGACAATCCCCTGAGCGATTAGTGGCACAAATGTCCGCCTGTCGCATTACAGCTGTTGTTTTTCTGGCCATGTGTAAAGCTTTCATGTCTTGCATGCTTTTCATTGGGAGATCATCTCATTACAAGGTGTATGCGTGTGTGTATGTGAGTGAAAATGTGTGTGTGTGTGTGTGTGTAGGTTTGCCATAATTTGCTTTTATCTCCCCAGCATCTGTCTGTGCATGTTATTGATTGTAACCCATGTAGACCACATCACAAACATAAAGGTAATTTCCTCACCTGGCTTTTTTTTTCTCACATTTGTATGGAAATTGCACTCATTCATATTGCTCCGTAAAATATGCAAATTAAAATTATACTGCCCAGTTGGTAATTTGGTTTAGCCTGTATCGCTCCATCTGTCTGTTTGACTGTGAATCAAGTCGTCAAAGTTTATCTTTGTGTGCCATTTTGAAAATAGCTCAAACTTGTCACTTTTAGTAACAGAGAGACGGATGACTCAGTCACAATTATATTTCTCATAATGACGGAGCTTGTTTTTCCACTTTACTTCTTCTTGTCAGTTTGTGTTTCTTAATGCAAGTTTCTTTAAAGCTGGGGGAGGTAGTAATTTTTTGGCGTCAATGGGAAAAAGTTCAATAGTCTAAATGGGCAAACAGACGTCTGCACCTCCTCTTGGCTCTGTTTTTAGACTTCAGAAAATCTAGCTTTTAATGGGAGGCTTTGGCCAGTGACAAGTCTTTTCAGAGAGAGAGAGAGCATTCCTTTTGGCTGTTCTTCAGATGCAGATGCGTATGCACGTCCCTTGACGGATACATGTCAATGTGCTTCTCGAGGACAGGTTGTGAATGCTGCTAATAGTTTTGCCTGCAGCTGTGTTGCTTGTGTTGTGGAAGAGCTGCAAGAGGGCGGCTGTATTTTCCAATTCTGGTGGTTTTTTCCGTGTAGATTTCAGCCTGCCCAAGCTTTAACATGCTGTTCTTCAAGGAAAACAAATTCTTGTTTTTCTACTTGAAGTTCCTGGACAATGAAGAGTCCAAAAGGTAACAAAGGCACATCATCCCAACATTGGTGGTAGAAAAGCCTCCACAACACGGCTGCATCCAATGTGTTCCCTCTTTGATATCGAGGTGTTTTCGTTTACAAGGCAAGTTGAGAAAGAGAAGATTCCTAATTACAGCCGGTCCCTTTGGGAGTAGCTGCAGAGGGATGAAGGGTTTTTACTCAATCACACGCACACACACACACACACACACACACACACACACACACACACACACACACACACGTACACAGATACACAGATACACACACACGTACACAGATACACAGATACACACACACACACACACACTCACAAACCTGGAAACAGCCCAGAGAACTTCAGTCTTCTAAGGTTGGTCACAGAGCAGCACTAATGAAACTGTGACTAGTTCAAGTGCACTTAGACAGTTGGATAGTGCAGTGAGTGGGTGTAGACACACTGATTTCCCTGCAGATCTGGGGGATTCAAACTGGCAACCATGACATTATACGCCCAACTGTCTCACTCTAAGGCTGTTTGATAAGGTGTTTATGGTTGGAAAACACAACTTGTTAGCAAAGTTTATGGACCTATTTATGTGCAAATAAAATCTGGATGGGACTTTGCATGCATGCAAATAGCCTGTGTGTTGCAATTTAACATTTGTTGCTTCTCCTGTGAGTTGAAAATGGAGAGTTAAGGGCAGAAGGATGAGAGGAGGAAAGATGGTGAAAGGAGCCCTCTGCTCTTACAGACATTTGAGTGTGATGTTAATTGTCCTGATGTTGGTCGAAATAGGCTCGTGTTGGCCCAGAGGGGTACGAGGAGATCATTAAAATCCAAGCTCAAACACACACACACTGCAGCATGCTCAGCATCACAAAGGCACACAGTTTGACACAAACTAATGTAGCTGCTCAGGCATGGGAACCTTTTCACACGTAGTTACGCATCAGCGTGCAAGAACATGCGCGTGCATGCGTGCACTACTCGAACACACACACACACACACACACACACACACACACACATGCATGCAGCTGTTAATCAAGGAATGCTAAATGTGGGTCAGTGCGGTTTTAACCACTGCGGTGTGTGATTAGTGAAGGATCAAGTCATCATCACAGGGGGCACACACGCTCAGAGGCGCATGCGCGTTACTTCTGTGACTCAACCAGGTTTTGGCTACTTGTACTTCAGGAGGTACTCAGCAGTTGCAAGGAGGCAAGGTAAGATTACAATAGAGAAGCTGAAGAATTTGATAAAATGGAAATTAAATTTTGATTAGAAAGAAAATATCAGTTAACACCTGAACAGTAGCTACCCCTAAAAACTAGTTAGCAGGGGACCAGAGATCTATACAGGTAAGTAATGAGTAAATAGTTTAAATTGCTAGGTGAAAGTAATGGATACATGGCTTAAAACGGTTGGTTAAAAGTAATGGATGGAACATGGAACAGTTCAAATAGTTCGTTAGCTAACATAATAGCAAACTCAGACCGATCTCCAACCTTCTTTTCCTCAGTAAAATCCTGGAAAGAGTAGTGGCTGCCCAACTCCATCAACACATGTCCAACCATGAGCTCTATGAACCCTTTCAGTCATCTCCCCATCCCCGGGAGTCCGCAACCTGGGTGTCATCCTGGACTCAACTCTCTCACTCCAGGCACATGTCGACTCCATCACCAAATCTGTTTTCTTCCACCTCAAAAACATCTCTCGACTCCGGCCATCACTCTCTGACTCTGTCACAGAGACCCTCATCCACGCCTTCATCACCACCCGTCCGGATTACTGCAATGGAGTCCTGTTCGGGTTCCCTCCTCCTCCCCTATACCCCATCCCGGATCCTATGGTCCTCGGACACTGGTCTGTCCTCCACCCCTTACACTATCCTGCGATCCTTCAGCTGCCTCATCCCCTACCTTCACCTCCAGTCTCTGCCATCCCTATTCTGTCTCGTCTTTGTCTTTTATTTGTTTATTTTGTGTTTCTTTCCCTGTAAAGCGGCTTTGGCTACCTTGAAAGGCGCTATAAAAATCCAAGTTATTATAATTATCAGTTAGGTATCTCACAGCCTTATTTTCAGAGCAAATTAGAGAGCTGAAAGTAAAAGATAAAAAGTTGAAATGGCTACATGTTTTGGATAAATGGATGGAATAGTTAGCGAGACGTAGCCTATTAAAAAAAATTTGTGGCTAAAAGTCATGGGGGTATTTGAGTTAATAAGACAAAATAAAAAAAGGCCGGGAACCACTGTTTCAGACAACATAATTGAGATCCAACCAAAAAATCTATTCAACAGAGCATGTCAATGTTACAACTCCGAAACAATCAGCAAAAGGGACCTAAAAAAGTACTGACTAACAGGAGGTAACCTCAGCTAAAATTCATTCTCTCCCAGACAACCTGTAATGAACTGTAGCTGCCTGCTCTGACTGAGCAATATGGTTTTGCAGGATATTGAAGGGACACGGTTCAGCTTGAATTTACAAGTGGCCTGACAGAAATGGCACTTTTTCAGCTCAGTCCTTTTGCGGTTTTTTCACACTTATTCCTGCCTTTGCCGCCACAGGAAATATATAAAGAGCGTCTCTCTGTCAGTGGCAGAGCGTGGAGTATCAAATCTTACATGCCCGTAACCTTCATAATAAAAGGCCGCTGTCCGTGGTGCTGAAATCACTCTGCTCCCCTGCAAATGTTGTTATTTCACAATAAAGTGACGCTCTTTATCCAGGTTCATTTTGCTGCGGAAATTACACTTAAAGTTAACTGTAACAATCGGTGCAAGGCAAGCAAAGAGACCGCCTAATTTATGTTCTGAAAGTGAATGAACAAGAATAAAGACACCCCTCCCTTTCTCTACACAGAGAGAGAGAGAGAGACAGAGAGAGAGAGAGAGAGAGAGAGAAAGGGGGAGGGAGTCAATTCAGGCAGGGATAATTAGAGGAGTAGGTCACTGTTAGACTGTAACGTCAGGGAAAAGGCAAGAAAAAAAGGAAAAGCGAATCAAAGCCGCAAACAATATCAGAAGAGGGAGATAAGAGTCTAAATCGACCATCATCAGCGCTGACGTCCAGCTTTGGCAGATGCGAGCAGTTTCCTCCGGCTCCCAGCATCCAATTACAATGGACGAGCTGAGCCTGTGTGGACTCTAAACCGCTGCCCAGTCAGGAGCCAAGGAGAAAAAAGCGAGCGGAGCGGAGGGAGGGAAACAATGCTCTGGCTCATTTATCTGCAGTGATTTTGAAGTGGGATTCATCTTTTTTTAAGATATATATATATGTACATATATATATACATATTTATATTTTTTATTTTTTGTCTATTAAGTCGCTCGAGCAAGTGAGAAGACTACTGCCAAGATCAAGTCCGTGCACGCAGAGAAACGGTAGGTCGCAGTTGTGTGTTGAGGAAAAGGGGGACAGTGTGCGCCTGGGATAGTAACACGGGAGGGTCTCAGAGGATGTTTGGTAGCGACCCTATTTGACATTAAATGCATTTTAATCCCAGAAAAACCCACAGAGGAAGATTGTTTTGTGTTGATATTTGTTGAAGTATAAAACCGCCTGCAGTGTACTTCGGGAGATTATAGAGTGGGAGTGAAACAAATGATGTTTTGTAACTGGAATAATCTGAGGAATGAAGTTAAAGTGAAATCAAACGCTGTTATTTTGACACTCTTCACACCTGAAGGCACCCAAATCCCACACTGAAGATCACTGATGTATGCCAAGTAGCACTTGCTCTAAATGTTATTATTTCATGTTATTATGTGTTCAATTAACTGATAACTTTATCAAAAATAATAAATAGACTGCTTATACAGTGTTGCGCCAATATTTTGTGTACCCTCATTGATATGAATGGAGTGGATAAATCTAAATATGCTTCTGAGTTAACACAATAAAATTAAATAACACCATAAACTACAAACCCCAATTGACAAACCCTTCTACGCACTATCTGGAATAGCACATCCCTCTAATAGTATAGAAATACAGTCCATGTGTAGTCTATTTGACACCTGTGCCTAAAAAAACTGCACATTATGACCTTTCTATGTATAGATATAATGGCAGGGCTGTTGTATTGGACTGCATTAGGTGTGCCTAATAAAGTGGCCGATGAGTGTATATAAAATAAATAGTGACCTATACAATTCAGCAGCACCACTAATTACAGCCTCTGAAATTATATCAAAGTTGAATTAACACCCCTCTGAAACAGTTTCAATGAAAGATGACATCAAAGATTTATTTACTGGAAGACTGCTGTTTTACACTGCATTCGTTTTGGCAAGGTGTTCCTAATAAAGTGGCAGCAACTGATTCTCCTTTAAATCCTATGAAATAGACAAACCAGGTGTATCTGTTGTTTTAAATGGTTTTGTTGTTTTTGTTATTAACGCACAATTCAGAAGGTGATCAACTGAAAAAATATTTAATAACAAAGTTGTCACAGCAGTGATTCAGGACTTTCAATTGTCTACAGCTTGTCCCATCATGTCGCAGTACTACAGCACTAAAACTGCTATCTTCATCTTACTACACATTTTGAAAGAAAACTACCAATTTCCCTGCAGAGCCATTCTGTATTCCAATCACATGGGAACATTCAAGTGATACTGTTGTGTTGGGAAAAAATGAAGTATAATAAGATTACTGCTGAGCACAGCACACACCTTAAAGGCAATCTGGCAGGAATATTATAGTGACACTACGGCAGATGCCAAGAAGAGTGTATTGTGATTAGGTCACTACTAGGTTATTGTTCCATACTATCCTGTCCCTACAGGACGACTGCCATGTCTCCTCATTCAGACTTGTGAGTGCCACAGTTCCTTTGCTAATGTCTGAGTTTTAATGCGTGTCCCTCTGGTTAATTGCTATTCTGCTCATGAGGCAGTGTGGAGCCAAACAGCGGGCCCCTGGACAGGACCTCGTTTGTTTAACTCCGAGGGTGGGGTATCTGTCTTGTGTGGACAGATCCATACAGACAAGTTGACTTCTTACGCCTGCAGAGATCTTTAATTTTTCATTGGCTGGTGTCTGCCAGACAATGATGACTGAAATCTCTCTTGGCTGTAATTGTATAGCACCCCCAGTTCTGGCCTGACTTGAGAATGTCATGGGCAGACAGCAAAGATCAGCTGAAAGGAGAAAATGCAAGAGAAGAGAAAAAAATGATTACATTTACAGTTTCATTATTTCCACACTGCACTGATAAGCATATAGCCTACATGGTAGAGTATAATTTCACATACATTTGACATGTTTCACTTGCAGTTAAGAGATGCTGTCACTTCCTTGGCATAATTTATGAGGATTGAAAGACTTCTACTGCAGGCACTACTGCACACCCAGTATTACTGAAATGCAGTATAGTGGGATGATAAACAATCGTTATGGAAGCATCGCTTTCCTTTCATTTTTGGACACAAATGCACACACACACACGCACGCGCACACACACACACACACACACACACACTTTCCCACACACTTTTATTGCTCTTCTAGTAATACCTGCACTTTCGACTGAACTGCCATCAAAAGGAGTAATATTTACAATTCAGATTCTCTCATCTGGAACACCAGGGGGAAACACAATGATACGTCTTTAGAAAAGCAATCAAATACAAATCTATTCATGTGAATACTTTTATCAGAATTGAAGAATATATTAAAATGCAACGGATTGTGCTCCTCAATAGAGGAGGATGTGACTCCGCTTCATCCATCTCCCAACCTGTCTGATCTTACCCATCCATTACACTGTGAAACATGAAACATGAAAATGGTGCAAAAGAAATATAAAAATCAAACCACCTCCTTCTGCTCTGGCATAATCCACTGACTCATAAATTCTGCAGCCCGTCAGATGAAGCTACTGTGAATGAAACTGCTGTGATCGATTGCATCAACCAACCTTGACAATTAGAATGGACAGTGTGCATATGTATGCGCGCGCGTGTGTGTGTGTGTGTGTGTGCGTTTGAAAGAAAAGACACAGCGGAGAATATTGACATTTGAAAAGAGGTGACACAAAAAAACGAGCAAGTGTCAGACAGGTGATGTTGAGACAGAGAGGAGCAGGAAACGCTGACAGTTACCGTGACACTGCTGCTGGCATGTTTGCTAAATACCCGAGTGACAGACACAGACACAGTTGATGTCTCCTTCACTTTTATTGGTTTTCTGAAAAAAATAATTTATCATCACTTTAAAGGAATAATTTGACATCTTGGGAAATACACTTATTTGCTTTCTTTCTAACGTTCCCACACTCACACCTGTACTGTGAATATGAAGCTACAGCCAGCAGGTTAGCTTAGCATATTTACATAACACGTGCGTTACTAGGGTTGGGTTGAAAAAAATTAATTCTCTGATTCAAATCAATTTTCATTTGAATAATCCAACATTGATTTATAAAATCCAGAGATTGATCTTTTGATATTTGACTTTTACAGTCTCTTGTGTGAAGCTGTAACCCTATTAGTCTTGCATGACCACCGTTCCGGTGCAACAAGATCTGGTCACATGAGAGACAAAAGCATGGCAGACGTGGCTCCACTGAAGGCACATGCCTAAAGGCAGATGTGTGGTTGCATTTAGGATTTTAAAAACTATGAATAGAGCAAAGCAAATCCATATGCAAGATGTGCAAGAAGAAGCCGACAGAAGAAGCTGTGTGCACCTGTTGGTTCACACTGTAGCCAGTGCACCAGGGTACGTTAGCAACGCACATTACTTACCTATTATTTCTCGAGACGTGTGTCCGTGTAAACCGTGAACAGTTATATTTTTGATAATGCACCAGGTTAAAGGAACAATGTACAGCTTTAGTTCTCTGAGAAATTAATTCATATCCGAGCAAAATTGGTATTGTAACTGAAATATCTCTGAGACACAATCGAATTGATTCAGGAAGTCAGTGGCACCTCCCAGCCCTATTCATTTACATGGCAAACTTACACTGACAGCGAGACTCCTGGTAGTCCCGGCTTAATTGATTAACTTAACCAGTGAGTGTTAGAGATGCTGGTAGCCAGATACAGGCTGTATGCTAAGCTAAGCTAAGCTAACTGTGTCGACGCTTTAGGTTCATATCTGACGGACAAACATGAGGGAGGTGTCCAGCTTCTCATCCCTCATGAAAGTGAGAATTCCTTTCAAAGTTGTGGTTACCAGGGACTGTTAATGATGTACAGATGATTACTTTCTATTTTGAGTGGAGCACAACTGATAAATTGGCTGGGATGACATGTCGACCATTACTGGCATATCACAGATACTGTATGTCTGTATCAGCACATATGTCAGATGGTAAATGACAAGAAATTGAGGTAATGTCTAAATTATAGGTTGTGTACAGAGCGCTGCTTTCACACTTTATACAAGGTTTATTAGTTGTAACAGGTGCTTGACTGATAGATCAGGCCAATGTAGGAATCTGCTTATTGCAGACATATTTCAGTATCTTGTATACGTTGGCCAGTAAGCAACAACACTTTCAGCACAGAACTGCCAAAGTAGGTTTGAGGTCATTTAGAGACAGTGTCACCATGACATAGATTGTCCACCAGAGAGCTCTGACATGGTTATTTTTCAACTGTGACATATCCCAGTCAGTATCTACTGCGGCCACACAAAAAAGAAATGTGGATATGTATTAAGATTGTTTGTTCACATCATGTGTTTATGTCAACGAAAAATTAAATATATCATTTTCTGATTTTTTAAACACGCCAAATATTGATCTTGGTATCAGCCTCAAAAGCCCAGTGTCAGTCGGGCTATAGTTGTGACCACTGGCTTTATCAGTGGTTAAGAAAGCATTTAATAATTCTTTATAGATCAGATCATCAGATATAAGCCATTAATGAAAACACATTTTCTGTTGCCAGGCTGTGGAAAATCCATTTGGCTTATGTTATCCTTTCCATTTGGTAACATGCAGTTATAAATGTTGGTAAACTATCAATTAATCCTTAGTAAGTTCAGCGCTATAAATCAGCAGAGGTTTCTAATAGAGAAGAGTTATCCATTATTAACAAGCGTTAGAAACATGACACCAAATTGTTATAAAGTAGCCTAAGTCTTCAGCTGTTGTGTGTGTGTGTGTGTGTGTGTGTGTGTGTGTGTGTGTATATCTCTGTCTCTCATTGTATTCAAGCATTTACTAAACACACTGGCAGCAGATTCATAAATTGTGTCACCTTTTATAAAAGTTGCATTATTACAAATGCTGCTGTGTTCTGTATTTGATATATTTCATCTGTATATTTATATCGTTATATTTATCTGCAAAATCAATATGTTTTTCGTCTGCATAATACTTAAAGCTCCTTTTTATTCATATATTTTTTACACAGCTGTTTAGTCATGCAGACAAAGAGGAGGAGGATTTAGAGGAAAGAAAGCACAGAATACAAAAAGGGAAAGCATCACTGGGCTAAAATATGTTTAAAATTTTAATGATGGGATGTTACCATCGCCCTTCCTGGACAGTGAGCACATAAAAGTAAATCTTCTGTATAAAATGGATATTGATTATGCAGTCATACAGCTTCTATTGTGCTTTTAGTTTCTCAATTATCAGTCACGGCTCAAGTTGAATTGCAAGGATTCCAGCACTGAAACAACTTGTTGAACGTGAGCAGACAATATATATAATCATCCCTGGTTTGCTGGAGTAGCGGTGCTGCTGTGCTCAGAGGAATAAGTGTGGCTGGTTCCACAGACGAAATCTGAGTTTCTGGGTTGATTTTGAGCCTCCATGCAGTTTATATCAATAACCTTTGAGCTTCTCTGTTGGCCTGCTTCCATTACCAACAACAGCCTCTACATGGCAGGCAGACCTGTCACAGCAGTTTATCATGTGAACTCTTAAAAAGCTAAGATTTATCGAGTTTGTCTAAGTATAGGGAGATGGAGTAAGGTTTTTATACTGAAAGCTCCGCAGGGAGAAGCGGCTGCTGCTGCTTGAGCTACACTGACAGTGAGCTACGCACAAAGTATCCCAGCTGCGAGCAACATGTACTAATTTACTTTGTTTCTCTTCGACACAGACATTCGCAAATACAGTCCCAACCACCCGTAACG
>NW_019524806.1:24165-83631 GCF_002814215.2 Seriola lalandi dorsalis
CACAGCCCACCCACCCTAAAAAACATCTGCTTTCATGGTGAAAATCAATGGCTGGGGAGCCCAGCTGGACAGACTAGTAGTGGAAAAATAAAGAAATCAATGCTGGCTTATTAACTGAGCAGAGCTTCCTTTACCACTGACACAAAAATATGTGTGTGTGTGTGTGTGTGTGTTTATGGCTGTCTGTTTGCATCTGACTTGGTCTGTGTCTGTGAATGATGATGGCTGCTGCCAGTCGTAGGCAGGACGTGCGAGTGCATAAGCGTGTGTGAGTGTGTGTGTTTGTGTGTGTGTGTGTGTGTGTGTGTGTGTGTTTGTGTGTGCATGTGTGTGCATGTGTGCCTGCCAGTGTCAGAGTGTTTGTCCGTGAATGTTGGTGGCCAGTGCTCGTGTACAAGTGCTACTTTGTAGGTGTGCTTCGCATGTTTATGAGCGTGTGTATGTGTGTGTGTGTGTGCGTGTGCTTGTGTGTGCTATTTGGTGGAAACTATCGCTCAAAGTCAGTGTGTTACTCTTGGGTTAGCGCCACAGAGTTCTCCCAGTGCCTTGGCCTCAGTCTATTTGTGGACAAAAGGATGCTCTGAGACAAATGATTTAGCACCTGTCAGTCAGAGCAGAAGGACGAGAGATGAGAAAAGAAAGAGGTCAGAGACGGAGAAAGGGAAAATGATGGAGGCTTTCTGAGAAACAGTGAGGAAGCAGGAGAGTAAAAGCGGGGGAAAGGAGAGGAAAAAGTTCACGCTGCAGAAAGAGAGAGTTAGACTAAAAGAGAATTTACGATTTAGCTCTGGGTCATCACATAGCTCAAGTTCCTGTGAGCAATTTTCCCCGGGAAATGACAGCTTCTATTTCAGTGGAGCTGTTTGCCTAACACCAGCTCGCAGGAACTGTGCCTGGCCTTCGGGCCCCACAAGCAGACCTTCCCTCATCACAAGAGTTACCATAACAACAGATGAGGCCGACCTGCACCGGTGGCAGCACAGGGATGTGAACTTTGCTTCTGCCTGCAGCACTCTGGCTGTCTGCTGCACCTCCAGCACATCAACACCGACCCTCCTTGGAAAAAAAAGAGGAGAAAAAAAAATCACAGCAAACACTATGCAGTGAATTTTCTGCGCTGTGAATATTTGACCAGCCGAGCTGTGATTGTTCAGCAGTGTATGATTTGTTTGGGGCGTGAAAACAAAGCACTATGTCAAGAATAAAGAGACAATTGTAATTTCAGAAATGCCCAAATAAACACACTTCAGGCCGCTCTGGAGTACAGTGCAAAAAATAGTGTTTGCAGAGATGTTTGCAGATTCCTGTTTTGAGGTAGATGCAGATACTGAATGCTGAACAGTCTTTGTGTGATGTGGTGTGATGTGCAGTTTATTAGATTTCCTTTGGCATTTGTTGACTGACATCTGCCCCTGCAGGTCTCTGCCTTCACTGTCCTCTAACACTCAGACTTCTTGTCAACAACATTAGGCTCTAATCATCCTATTTACACATTTCCACAGTCAATAGAGATATATTGCTGACCTCGTTTTTTAATGCCAAAAAAAGCAGCCCCCCACCCCCCCCCCAACACACACACACGCACACAAAAACGTAGACAGCGCCGAGAGCAGCTTAGCTAACAAGCATCTGATTGTGCAGATTACGCATGTTCCACAGAGGATTACTGAGACTGAAATGAACAAATTGACCTCTTACCACTGAAATCCCACATCAGCATGACAAAAGATGAGAGTCAAGCACAGTGAGGGGCAGACTGAACCTGAAACAGTACACTTACAGTACACTGCCAGACAAGTTGCAGTCAGCAGCATTATTTAAAGACGCCTCTGCCCAACTGTTGTTTTATTTTTGTCCTCGCCTTCCGTCTGTTTGCAGACCCTGAGAACTCCATAGGTTATCCTCGTCTCTCATCACACTTGTCCTGACAGTGAATACGTGGCGTGATTGCCACTCAGGCTTCTTCCTTTCTTTCTTTTTTTTCTTTCTTTTTTAAAAAAAAAAGACAGAGTAATGCAGAAAGAGCAGAGAAATGCATAAGCTATTTTCTCTACCTGGCAGGGAGTCATTTGCATTGATGTTGGGCACATATTCCAACAACAAATATCAGACTGTGCTTCCTGTTCTGCGTGTATTCTTAGCTGAGGGCAGGCGAGTGTCTCCCTCTCTGGTTCCCTTTCTGACACTTTTCAAGTAAGCCAAAGCTATTTAAAAGTCATCTCACTGTGAAAGTAACAAAAGCTCAATGACAGACCAAGGCCTTATTCAAAATTCAATTTTTGTGCTTTCTCCTCGCAACAATAGAAATACATAATTTCTTTCCATGCTTGTTTGGAGAGCTCTAGAGAGGAAATGGCATGCTCTTGTTAATAAGTTTTAGCTCTGTTTTTCGCTGAGAGAAGACGATTGAACAGCTTATGTAGGTCACATTGTATTAATCTAGCTGGATATCCTCGTAAATGTGCTCCAAATCAAACATGCAATATTAAAACTCAGTTCATTGCTCATTTTCTTAATAATGCAGTGTGTCTGCGCTGAGAATGACTTCTGAGCCACTGAAACAATGATCCCACTGTACTGCTGCTTTCGCATTAAATTACTGTTGTGGATTATAACACTACAAATGAGACACACTAGATATCAATCTGACAGCACAGTTCAAACACACTGCAAGCTGAATATTTATCAGTCACAGTTTGTTTCAGACCCTTTCATCACTGCGCTGGAATGATATCTGTGTGCATTCTAATCATTAATAAACGAGATGATCTCCAGAATCATTCGGAGCGAGATCTAAATGCTATCAATTAACTGTCTGGGTGATTCTGCAATCTTAAGCAAACTAGAAATTTCACAAGTCAAACAAGCTTAATGGGATACAGAGACACGGCCGGGGTTGCGCATGAATGTTTTATAACAATGTGAGACTTTAGATTGGATCAATGTGATGCCCGCTTCTCCACTGGATGAAGATTCTCTAGAACGAGGCGGGCAGGCTCAGCAAAGCGTAATAAATCCACCTGCTGTCGCCGGAGCAGAATGACGGCGCTCAGTGTGACATTTCAACATGTATCATGTCTCCAGCCCTGCGGTATCTTCACGTGATCTGCTGCCGATGAACTATTGTGAACACTGCAGAGCTACACGGTATCGGACGGCGAGTCTGAGGCCGTTTTGATGTGAACAGTCGAGCGGAACAATAAATCCCTTCCAGGCTGTGCAGAAATAAAAAATAAAAAAATAAAAAAAAGTGCATGGATGAGTTGCTCACTGATGGGTTTATATCAAAGGAAGATATTGCTGTAAGGTGTAGCAAGCAGCCAGTGCTGATGTTTTTGATCAGCGGATTAGAGCTGGTTACCACTTGAGATTTGCTTTGAGGAGGTAAATGTGGTTTCTGAGATTACGGGGGGGGGGGGGTCAAAACACAAACCTCTGTCTCTGTGCAGCACATTTGCACGTGTGTGTGTGTGAGAGAGCCTTTGTAAGACAAAGACAGAGACAGAAATAGAGGTGGAGTGTGTGAGTGTGTTTGTGCATGCATTAAAAAGACAAGAGAGAGGTCCTTGAGGCAACCTGCGCATCTTTTATCACATCTTTAATTAATTGAAGCCCATAATAGAAGCTGCTGCAATTCCACTGACTAGACACAGCTGAATGGAAAACAGGCAGGGATGAGGAGATACTCTTATGTTGCCTTGCTTTTTTATCAATCCTCCCTTGCCATTCCACAGTCATCTGCATACACAACATATCTGCAGCTCCTGTCAGTCTCGCCTTTGAGGATGAAATACATTACCGTGAAGAAAAAAAAAAGGTTGTAGTGGTTGTAACCGTGGTGAGTGATTAATGTTTACTTCTCTGCCTTCTCCCCTCAGGTTTTGTCTGTGAAGGCCGACTGTAAAACCACTATGGTCCTCTCGTGGTTCTCCAGACTCACCCTGCTCGTAATAGCCCTCATCCCTCAGCCGTCCCTGGGATGCCCCTCCGGCTGTCGCTGCTACAGCCTCACGGTGGAGTGCGGATCTCTTGGGATCAAAGAAATCCCTCAGGGTGTCCCTGCTGTCACTGAGGTCAGTTGGCTGATTGACAATAAGTTAAGGCACTAGATGCTGTAGTGCATAGCAGCTGACCCCACCCCGCCCCATCCCACCGCCACCTTCCTCCTCCTGCCCCAGTGGTTTTGTATCAGTTGACTTCCTCTCTGATCCATTCTTATTACCCTGAAATGATTGTGGTTAATCAATTTGCCGTGACCCTCTTTGATGTAAGCCTAAGGGAGGGGCTGTGCTGTTGGCTGTGTAATTATTCATTCTTGCACAGAAAGTGACTCTCGCACGCCCTCTGATCATCTGTTGAGAAGATGTTTAACATCACACCGTCTTTTCCTCTCGGGTTCAGGCCCCCCAACATTACTGCAGCTTATGAATATTAATGGAAAGCATGTCCTGCATAAATTGTTCCATTAACCTCATTCAGCAGGTCTATCTCCTCAATCATACTTTACCTCATGGCCCGTGTTTGCTTTCTGGGAAAACGTCATCAGTGAATGCACATGACCAATCAAGCAGACAGCTGTGTATTTGTGCACTTCTCATATAGCTCCAATCATTTTTTTTTTTGTTTGAAGATGTTTCCCACAAGGGCTTCTGCAGCGTTTGGCAAGAGAACTGAAGCACAAAACAGGAAAAAAAAAAAAAACGCTGCACAAGCCACATTGTCACTGTCATTATTATCACGATCCCGGACGAGCTCATCGCACATTGTTTGTATTGCCTGCATTAACATATATCCAAAGCTTTGCACAGCCCTGTGAGAGCATAGGTTTAAAAGTGGCCCTGTTGCTAATGTAATCTCTCCTCATGGTTAATGCATTTTTCTACCCACTGAGCACGGCACAGGAACAGGCCACGCTCACTTTCTAGTACAAAACAAACACCGACTCAAACATCACATCCCTTCCTCTGTTCCCCTAATGCAATCAATCTGTGATCGTTCTGCTAATTTCATTCCCTTTTTCTCCCCCTAAAGACCATCTTTCTCCAGGATAACGCTATAGTGCAGATCCGTCTTCAGGACTTGACTCGCCTGGGCAGCCTCCATTACCTTTACCTCCAGAACAACAGCATCTCAGCCCTGGAGCCCGGGGCGTTCCTCAGCCAGGGGCAGCTGCTGGAACTTGCTCTCAATGGCAACCTCATCCATCTGGTCACCCCTGACATGTTTCGGGGTCTGGAGCACCTCCGGATCCTCTACCTCGCCGGCAACCAGATCACTCGAGTCCAGGACCACACCTTCAGGGGACTGCAGGTCAGTGCATGTGAGATAAAGGACTGAATGACTGGTTGGCAATGGTTAATGCACAGACTGGGTAAAGCGTTCCTAAAACCTTAGTTTTTGCCAGCAAAGCCAAAGCAATTTCAATATGGGATTCCTCTTTATGGATTATATAAGATGACATCTGTGACTGTAAATCCAATTCACGACAGCATGTCTTACTAATCTCTATCATACAGTAATACAGCACAGACTGAGTCTAGTGGAATTGAGTCATCCTCTTCACATTTGACATTTCCATTCCTCCCTCTTTAACTAACTCGTTCACATTTCTCATCCTCCGCTGTGCGTCTTTCTTCGCTGTCTGCAGCGTCTGCAGGAACTCCACCTGCAGGAAAACAGCATAGAGCTGCTGGCAGAGCAAGCTCTGTCTGGCTTGTCATCTCTGGCCCTGCTGGACCTCAGCAGAAATCACCTCCGCACCCTGGGAGCCTCGTCCCTCAAACCACTTGTCAGCCTGCAGGTGCTACGTGTCACAGGTAGGCGAAGAGAGAGAAGACATTATGTCTTACAGTAATGTGACATAATCCTCCAAGATTGAATTTGAATGCTTCCGTAACACAATTCTGAAGAACCGACACTGCCTGAGAAAGCACTGTCAGAGCACTGAAATTCACACACTATCAGTCGTTTTAAACTAGCCACAACCAACAGAATGATGTGGAGTGAAGTGAAGTGCCCTTATACATATTTTACATATTAAAGAGTTTCAGCCAAGCGTAGACCTTCAATGAGAAAAAAAAAATCCCTCAAAAACATAATTTAAAAAAGAGAGGGACAATTAGTCGTGGAGTGGTTGCCAAAACGGAACATAAACAAAATAAACTTGGTTTAACCCAAGTTTCCCTTGTTTGACTCCATTCCTCTCTTCCAGAGAACCCATGGCGCTGTGATTGCGCTCTTGGCTGGCTAAGAACCTGGATCAGCAAAGACGGCCAGCGTCTGTTGAGCTCTGCTGAGCAGCGTCAGCTGATGTGCTCAGAACCGCCTCGCCTCTCCCACCTCAGCCTGGTGGAGGTGGCCCCAAACAGCCTGGTCTGCATTCCCCCCGTGGTTCAGCTGGAGCCCAGTCACCTGACCGTGCGACTAGGGGAGAGCCTCAGAGTCTCCTGCCAGGCCTCAGGATACCCTCAGCCTCAGGTGACCTGGAAGAAAGCCTCCCACGGCAAGGCCCAGTTATCACCTCGAGGCCTGGTTCAAGAGCTGGGGCCCAACGGTGAGCTCTTCAGGCCTGGGGCCGGAGGAGTGGTGACAGCCCTGCCCAGCAGTGGAGGGATGAAGGTGGGAGGTGTTGGCGGGATCCACGGGCTTGTGCGCGGAGCTGAGGAAGGGGGCGAGAGGGACAGCTTTGACCCGGACATGGGCAGCGGCATGTTGTTTCTCAGCAACGTAACCGTAGCGCACGCTGGACGCTACGAGTGCGAGGCCTGGAACCCTGGTGGTGTAGCCAAGGTCACTTTTCACCTGGCCGTCAACATGTCTTCTTCCTCGTATTCATCCCAGTTCTGGCCTCGTTCCAACACGCACTCCTTTGTTTCCTCTTCGTCTAACTCCTTCTATCAACCAGAGGTTCTGGACGTGAGCCAGGAGCCGTTGTATGAGCAGGACAGCATGGATTTCAGTGCTCTGGGCCCCGCCACACAAACCGCCATTGCAGTGGGCATCTCCTTGCTAGCGCTGACTGCCGTTCTCCTCCTGATTATGATCTACACTCGTCACCAGCAGTACCGCAAAGAGGAAGGGGGATCCTATTGTACCAGCAAGGAAGAGAGCATCCTTTACGTGAATGACTACTCTGATGGACCCACCACCTTTGCTCAGCTGGAGGAGTACCGCGATGACCACGGCCACGAGATGTACGTCCTCAACCGGGCCAAACCCGTTCTGGGGTCCTCTTCTTCCAGGTGTCCCATGATGAGCGGGTTTGTCCAGCAGAAGGGAATGAAGGAGGCTCTCCTGGACCATGAAATGGTGCAGACACTGACCCGATCGGGGGGAATGGGGCTTCGCAGAAACCCAGCAGACGGAGGAGAGGGACCCCTAACAACGGACCCGGAGGAGCTCTTCCTCAGTCAGAGCCTCCTCTTCGGATCACAGGTTGCCTACGAGATCCACTGCTAAAGGGGCTTTAATTTGTTTTCTGACATAAAACAACATGCTGATGGACTTAATTAAAGACATTAAAAAGGAAAATCACCTCGGTGCACTGATTTGAAGCATCAGATCATCATGTGGTCTTCAGAAGAAGGGGGAGAGTGTCAGTTCGCGGTTGCTATGGGAAATCTGGATCACAACCAGCTTCTCAGAGAACCTCGTCTGATTGATTGTGTGGCATTAAGATGGGTCAGAGGGATGAACGGTGATCATCGAAGGGAAAATAACAAACTGAACCATACCTGTCTGTCTCCAAATCAACCCTTTAAAGATAATTATACATGGCTAACCTTAAGTGACAGTAAATCTAAATCCTCACAAAAGAGGCTCAAACTGTGCAGCACATAGTGGCAACTAACTAATATTCATTAAAACAGTGGCTCATATTTTGTACTTTACGTCTTTTTTTTTTTCTTTCTTTCTTTAGGCTTTGTGTGTCTTGTCTGTGTTTTGTGTAAATATAATGAAGCTAAGTTACACTGTGAAGTACAGTTGTTGTTATTGTGGACCCTGTTGCAGATTAGATTTAGACCTAAACCAGTCCTCTAACTGAAACTGCATTATCATTATCCATATGTGTGAGTGGGCGTAGAGTGGGTGGATTTGTTTAAAGAGGTTCATTTTGAATGCAGCAGCGAGTCTTTTATACAACATTTGTACCATAGCACTGTATTACTTGATGTTAACATGCTATGATTTCTTTTTGTTTTTTTTTCTACCTGTTTGTTGAAACACTGGAACAAAGAAATGTCATTTTCATTGTCTGAACTCGACTCTTTGGTGAAATTAATGCCATTAACATAAGTTTGTGACAACCATTCTAGTGTGAATATCGCACAGTTTGTCTTTGGTTTCTACGTAATAAAATGTATTTTAAAAGACTCAGTGTTTCATTTCTTACAGGGGGTTAACGGGGTTGCTGTGTAAAAGCTTATTGTTTGTCTCCGTCTCCTTTTTCTTCCCTTCAGCACATGACGTGCAGCAGCTGGATGTGAAAGGCTTGTTCTTAAAGATAGACTGTGGCTTTCAGTCAGTGTGTAGCCGGTCAGTCTGTCAGAGGTCCATGGTTCATAAACTCTTTATTCTACCTCTCTGCTGGTAAGCACTGTAGTATCAGGTGTGCTTTCAGAGCTACTTGTGGACTAAGACAGGAGAGAGCTATTGAAAAAGTGTTTTGAAACGCCATATAATCTGTGCTTTATACCAAGACCAAGAACCGTATTGATCATTCAAAAGCATGTCAATATTCTATTAAAAAGTCTTGCTATTACAGTTTGTATGTTTTGTATCCTAACAACCGTATTAAATGCCACGGTTATTCCATGGGAACTCGATTAGGAACACAACTGAAGGACATTTCCCCGTCACAAACTGGCATTTTATTCATAATATCCCATCATTTTAGTATGGAGCTGAACGAGCAGAACAGAACACAGAATGGTGGTGAAGCAAGTCTTTTGTTATTAATTATTTAGATTGTGGGGAATTGGGCTGGTGATGGCAATGCTGGCGAGAGACTGTGGAAAGTATGGCAGATGATGGCGGAGGTTGGGTAAACAGATAGGAATCCCCTTGAGTTGGGCAAACAGACAGAAATCCAAGCAGGTAAGACAGGGCTGGGCTGAGCGTGGCAGGCGGCAGGGTTGTAGTTGTGAGGATCAAATAGGATTCCCCCCCCCAAAAAAAAAGTCCAAGAAAACAGACACAGAGCAACAAGTCTGCGACACTCTTTGGCCGTAGCGTTTATACCACTCGACGTGGTGTGACAGAACGATCTGGCGAAGGATGGTGAGCTGCACCTGTCCTTTGTACTGCAGCAGGTTCTGGAGTTGATTGCATGATGAGAAGCAGGTGAGTATGGAGACTTGGAAGGAGCAGGAACCAGGGAGCCACGCCCAGCTGACACACACACACACACACACACACACACACACACACACACAACCACTTAACGAGCACTTTATGAAGAACACCTGCTTATTCATGCAATTATCTGCTCAGCATGTAGTATCAGCATTGCAATTGAAAGAATCATGCATCTGCAGGTCAGGAAGTTCAGTTAAGGGTCACATCAAACATAAGATTGGGGGGAAAAATGTGACTCAGTGACTGCTGCTGTGGCATGATTGTTGGCGTCAGAAGGGCTGCTTTGAGTGTTTTTAAAACTACTGATCTCTGGAGATTTTCACTCACAACAGTCTCTTGAGTTTTACTCTGAATGTGGTGAAAAACAAAAAGAAAAACATTCAGTGAGCAGCAGCTCTGCGGACGGAAATGCCTCGTTGAAAAGCTTCTTCAGAGAGAACAACCTTGAGGTGGATGGGCTGCAACAGCAGAAGAACACATCAGGTTCCACTCCTGCCAGCCAAGAAGAGAAATCTGAGGCTGCGGTGGACACAGGCTCATTAAAACTGGACACTTGAATCATCAACAGCATGAATCCATGCACCCTACCTGTCTTGTGTCAATTGTCCAGGCTGACGATGGTGTAAGGGTGTGGGGATTATTTTTTTGGCACACTTAATACCAATCAATCATGGGTTGAATGCTAAAGCCTATCTGAGTATTGCTGCTGACCACGTGCATCCCTTTGTGGTCAGTTTACCATCTTCTAATGGTTAGTTGGAGCATGATAATGAACCAAGTTTCCCAAGAATTAAACGAGTCAGATCTGAATCCAGCAGAAACGTTTGGGATGCGTTTGAACGGGAGATTGGCAGCGTGAATGTGCAGCTGACAAATCAGCAGAAATAATGTGATGCAATCATGTCAACGTGAAGCAGAATCTAACATGTTGTGGAATCCATCCCACTGAGAACTGAGGTAAAGGTACGTCTTACCCAGTATTAATAAGGTGTTCCCAATAAAGTGCTCTGTGAGTGTAAGTTGTACGTGACAGGATTGAAGACTAATTCTTAAAGAATACACCTACTAAGGCCCATTTTAAACACTGTATCGTAAATATTGTATTTTTTAATAACCTGTAAAAATAATTATTGATTATTCATGTGCTGTAATTATTTCTGTTTCACAAACAAAATAGACCTTGCTAATTATTAATGTTTGGAGAGCTGGTATATTTTTGAGAGCCAAGCTAGCTAGCTGTGCCCTTCTGATTACAGTCTTTTTGCTAAGCTAGTCTAATCACCTCCTGGCTAATTGTGCTTAAAGGAGCTATTTTTCTAAGTTTTGCCATTGCTACATAGCTAACATTAGCATTAGCAGCTGTTTACTTTCCAGTCTTGAAGAAACGTTGCAAGTTCAGCATCAAACTTCATTCCTCTACTCACCAAGAGCTGTCTCCAGTGGTGGAAAGCAACACCAGTGTTAAGTCGTTTTCTATCACATATTTTCTTTTACTGAAGTTAGCATGCTAACCAGCTAGCCCCGGCCTGTTTCGTCACTCTCCAATAGCGGCTCATTGTAGCCTCCAGTCTGCCCTGAGGACACATATTCTCTTGTCAACGCAATAATGGCTGTAGTTTTTGTCAAGTGACAATCACCACCAGCTGCTCCAGGGAAGAAACCACATTTGGCGGCAGAAAAAACATAAAAAGAGCTCATTTAATGCACAGACAAGAAAGTGGTATCAAACTTCTTATCTAACTCTCAGAAGAAAGCGACTCAGCATACTTTCTAAAATGTCAAAGCACTGCTTTGAATATCAATATGGTAATACTAGTAAATCTGAATAGATTTGAATATAATACAATTCAAATTCATTGTCCACATTTTATTTAAATATTAAAGTATATAAAACAATTCATAGCAACAGCATGCAGAGGCAGTATGAATACTCCAAGTCATAAGAACCGAGCAAGCCGGATGCCTGTGGAATAAACAATTTCTTATATAGTGTGTTCTTTGTGGCCAGAGGCATCCTGTAGCGCCTTCCAGGCTTTAGCTTGATAGAGTGATCAGAGAGATGTGTTTGACTGACATGTCTATGAAATCTCTGCAGCGGATTCCAGATGACATTGTCTGTATGGATTCAACAACAACAGCAGCCACACCGCAGATGGCTGTGCTAATGCCAGGGACAAAAATAGAACATTTCCCAAACAGTGAAAATAAATAAATTGAAATAATTACAAAAAAACAAAAAAAAACAAAAAACAAAAAAACACAGCCCTGACCGAAGCCCATCACAACACCTCCGTATCCTGCTTATCACTGCTGAATATGTATTATGCTGCCTATCTCACACAATGAAATGAGAAAAATACTCTTATTCCAGTTGTCCTATGAAGCAAATGGATTTCCTTTGTGCCTACTGTGATACAATTCTCAGGCTGTGTCATTACATGTCCAGCACAGCCCTGCTTACAATGGTTGTCATGGGCACATTGGATTCGCTACAGCGCACTTATGTTGCTGACACTGGCTGAGTCTTACTTTCTCTCCCAGCAGGTAGGTAAACAAGAGAAACATGTACAAGACAGTGTAATAATCCTGACAGTAAATCCAAATGTGGAAATACACCTCACGTTCAGTTGAGACTAAGACTAAAGACTGTCATTTTTCAACATGTTTTTGTTGTTTCATCAAATTCTTTTATCACCGACGCGCCAAGCGTACAAAACCGTTGTTTACTGTTTATACAGTGCGTGCACCTCCTGTAATCACTACAAATTATTTTTCAGAGATCCCCACCAGTGTACCTGCAGGCGTGAGCGGGTGATTAGAGATCTCCATAATTGATTTAACAGCCAGAAAATTATGCAAAAATAATACTAATGATAACAGTAATGTGGAAATCAAGCTTTTAATGCACTGCTGCTGCTAAGAGCACCCCACAAAGAAGCAGGCTACGTTTTACCTTTTCCAAAATGCACAAGCACTTTCAAAATGCCACATAGGTCATTGTATATGGGCTCTGTTAAGCTCATTATGCAACACAGAAAGAGGTATTTGGCTACAGATCTAATATTTAATATTCTCGGAGGCACATTTTTTTGAGCTCTGAATATGTTTTATATGCTTATAGGTGAGATTAGTTTTAGTTTGGGGCATTAAAACCATTCAAGGACAGTCAAGGACAGTTGTCAACATTAAAATGTGAAGCAAAGGGAAGCAAGGAAATGTAACAGAAAGTCAGCAGCACTGTACAATCTTCATTGCTTGGTGTTTTTAGCAATCAGATTTTGGTTTTCCTTTTCATACCCGAAGGTTGCCTGTGATCCCATCAATCAACATGAGAGGATGCAGCAGAGAAGAGTGAGAGCTCATGTTTCTCATACTGATGCGGTTCTTTATTTACCGATCTCCCTTCTGCTGAGTATCTTTCTTCTCATCTCTCTTCAAAGTTGGCTCAACACAAGGGTATTAATTTTTGTATGAGGTCAAATATGAAATATCTGGGGCTGAATTATTGATGCATTTCCACCTCGACAATGGGGTTTTCACAGAAGACTGGTTTGTACAAAATTCATCGTAATGATCAGTGGCACAACTTCTGTTATTTCCAGGCCGGTTTGCCTCAAAATACCTTTAAACTCCCCACCACCCACCTCACATGCCATTCTTATAGTCAATCCATATAGCAAAGGATTCATTTCTGTGTCTACAATATCATACAGAATACATGTTCCTCACCTTGAAACAACACCTGGACAGCTTGGGAATTGGATATCGCGGATGACCGCCAACCCATTTTTCATCTCTCTGTGTGAGACGCAGTCTGATACAGTTCAAATGATATTCTATCATATTTAATACATTCTTATATTTTATTCTTCAGTTCCAGTGATAAATTGGCAAAAATGTACCCATCTGTTTTTCCAGAGTGTCCTAGTTGTCATCATATCCCAATCTCCCTGGGTCATATGTTCTGGCCAATTTCTCACTGGATTTTGGTCCTCAATTTCTGGATGGGCTAACCCCCCCCCCCCCCCCCCCCCCCTGCTATCTTTGGGATAGTCTCAAAGGGGGAGGGCCTTCCAACTCTGTTTGCCGCCTTGCTGGCCCGGCAACTTGTCCTGTGTAACTGGAAGACAAAATAAAGCCATCTTTGCTCTCAGTGGATCCAGGAGATGATGTCACTGCTGAAATTAGAAAAAAAACCAAAAGTTTGTTATATGTCGGAATATGTCTGGTAACACTTTAATTGGCATGTACTGCATTATTTTTGAATTAACAGTTATATTCTATTGTTGTTACTTCTATTATTTAATATTATTATCAACACTAATTAATGCTACTTCCCCTTGTTGGTTTGTAATATGTCTGGGAGTATTTTATTGTTATAAAATTCAGATCAGTGTGCACCTGCAGAGAAAGTGTACAAACAGCAATCAGCCCCTTTGTGTGTTGATCCAAGTCCTATGGTAATAATATGTTTTGTAAGGTACTGTGTGATTATAATTTCTGATAGAAATTATAATTTAGCTCGAATGTAGTTTTTTATGCATGGTGCATGGTTTTTTACTCTTGGCATGAATCATCAGAGTGTGATTTCTCACCAAGAATTACACGATTGAAAACCGAAAAATCACTTCAGGTCAAAACTATATTTTTTAAGCCAACTGTAAGTCTGTCAAACAGAAAACCAACATCAAAATCCAAAGAACACCTCTGTCTTTTTCTCCTCACAGAAAAGCCTACAGGGCTGGCAGAGTCCTGTGGAGAGAAAAAAAGAAACGTCAATGAATCATGCTGAACTTGAGTGTCTTGCTAGATATCTGCAGAGCAATTTCATCTCCTTCAATTGTGCTTTCTCTGCTAATGGAGCCGAGCAGCGCACAAACATCACAGCAATTGGTCACCTGTGGAAAACAGTGTTTGTAAGTAAGTGCAAAAACATCTTTTAATGACTTTTTCACGATGCAATGTGCATGCAATCATAAAAGGTCTGTTTGGTGTGTTAATTGCCAAAGAGGTTCAATGTCTCGTGGCTTCTTCTTGTGTAGTAGTTGTAGCTTCACTAATCTTGCTATAATGCAGCAGTGATTCCCAGCCAGGGGTATTTGCACCCTAAGGGGGTACTTCAGAAGTTGCCATGTGATATGTAGAGGAGAGTGCTTGGTTGTTGTTTTTAAATTATGTTTTGATCACAAAAAAAAAAGAAAATCAACATATTGATTAACCTGTAACACCTGAACTCTACCTGTTGCAAATAAAATGCATTATAGATCAAACTGATGGATTAACACATCAAATACTGAGCCAAAAGTAATGGATAAGTAGTTGATAAGCTAAGAGACATGGAAAATGGTTGCTGCTAAATATACTAGACCAGTGGTTCCTTTTCTAACTGATGGCCCACTTGAAAATCTCAAAAAGCGATGAGATCACTGATTCACCATCTGTCTCCTGATTCTCTTTCCTTGTAATTCCTCCAGTTGCTAACCAGCTATCCATTTGGATTCTCCAGTTTTTGGATGTCATTTTTAAGCGCAGCAAACAAGTATACAATGTGGTCCAGCAGTAAAGTGGTCCAGCCGACAACAACATGAAATCATCCTGTCATTGGCTTATCACAGGGATAGGTCTTAATATGTTAAAGAAAACAATGAAAGGAGCTTTTAAACATTTTAGATGTTTTTACATTCAAACACAAACAGATGAAATAATAGCTAAAATTAAGAGACACATGGTTGAAATGTCCAGTGGTAATAGCACACAAGCAAACTTGACAAAACTTAAGTAATAGTGTTAAATAAATATCAATCCACAGGTGGAGACGATGATGTTCCTCTGTCAGAGCTGTGGTGGTACGTCAGGCAGAGAAAGATGGGAACCATTTTACAGTATTGCATGTGGTGGTAAAGCGTAAAAGTGGTTGCAGTTAAATTGTTTTCTGCCCCGCTGCATTATTTTCAGTAGACTGTAAATAATGTATATGTGAAACTCGTAGTTGTTATGACACTGATGTAAATGATACTCCAGCACCAGCACGCGTCCTTCATCCCTCACCGTCACGGTGGCTGCCTCCTTCCCCATCATCCCTCAGCTGATGAATGTCACATAGTGAAATGTGAATGGCTGTACTGGATTGTGGAGCTCTGCAGCGCTTCTGATAACCGCTAAGTATCGTGCCTCTGAAGACTGAACAGTGATGCTGCTTTCCTTTGCTTCAGTCGCTGTCATGCTGACCACCAAAACAAATGGACCATAGACACAAACATAAGCCATATGCTAGGAGAAGTTAACAGGAATGTCAATTGCTTTGTCATTGAAAGGTGGGTACATTTACTCAGGTATATAAGTATACTGTTATTGGAAGACAGAACATCTTAAAAAAGAAAACGGCCTTTTTGATGGACATTTTTGAGTTGAATCAGCTTTACTGGAATTAGAAAAGATTTCATGACACAAAGAGGAGAACTGTCTCATTTTGTAGAGCACTATGTAATTCTTCAATAGAGACATTAGCATTAAAATCAAGTTTTGACAAGACAGCAGCAACAACCCTTGCATATAAATGGAAAATGTCATAGTGTCTCTAAATATTTAACACTCTTTCACTCAGTACACTTGTTGGGTTTATCCACTTAATTTAAAACAAATGGACTCATTTGTTAACTCCAAACCTTAACCCAGACTAACTCTTGCAATGAATGTGGAACTAAAGTCTTTGAGGATTTATAACATTGTTGGAATGCCAGACGGTTTTGAAGGTAGAAGGACATATACATATATATATATATATATATGTGTGTGTATAATATATTTATATATGACAAACCTACAGAGATTTTCACCTTCACCTCAGCTCTATGGATTGTTTTATTACCTTTCAGCTCATTGTTTTGGTTTTATGGTCCGTAACTTCACTGTTTTACTATGTTTTATCTCACCTCACTGTACAAAGCATACAAATGACAGAGACAACAACCTGGCTTATTTTTACAAAAGGCAATTTGGTTTAAAATGACTACAGAAAAAGTTTGTCATATTTCAATATGACGATGTCGGTCAGTTGGTCCACTGTTCCAGACTAAAATATCTCAACAACTGATGGATGGATTGTGGATTGGATTGGTACAGACATTCATGGACCCTGGATGATGACTACTCATGACTTTGGTGAGCTCCAGTCTTTCCATCTAATGCCACCAGGAAGTTAAAGTATTTAATTATCAAAGTGAGATTTCTACAGACATTCTTGGTTCACAGAAGCCGCTACTGATTTCGCAGAGCCCTTGACTCTTCCTTAAGTGTCACCTGGTCTCAACAGGTAGTGGATGGATTGCCATTAAATTTGGTTCAGATATTCCTGCCCCCCTCAGAATGTACTAGAATTTTTCCAATACTGCCAGTTGGACGCATGCTAATATACCCACTAAAAATCAGCATTTTAGTCTTTATATTGTGAACAGATTAGCACGCTGACATTTGCATTCACTTTAAAGCACCGCTGTGCCTAAGTACAGCCTCACAGTTAGAACTAGCTTACAAAAGTATTCCTAGCTTCCCAAAATAGCGGGTGGTATATTGTGAGTGATTTCGGAGGTATAAATGAGTATTAAACGCATCATCATAAACAGACACAATGTAATGCAACTCACTGTTCTATAATGATGTAAAAGTGCTTCACTGTAGCTCTGCAATCAGACGGTGCACTGTCCCAGAAAACATTTAGCCCCCGCTGTGCTGAGGATGCACTCATGATAAGTCTGAACTGAAAATTACTGTGTTATTTCTTAGATTGTATCATATAACCCATGGGCATCATCGGGCTCCAAATGACCAAACTCACCTTTATATCCCCTTATGCACTCAGAGCAGGTCAAAACTAAGTTGTTGCAGCGATAAATTATACAGTGCCAATGGTACTATAGAAGCATGAAATAGATATTGATCCTTGTGAGTGCTGCTTATTTTCTTCAACATCTCTCTAGCAAGGGCTGGAGAGGTTAGGCATAAAACGCAGCCTAGGGTAATTATCCCACAAGACTCCACTTTTATTTTCTTTGATTTTATGACAAATGCAGTTTATGGTAAAAGTAAAGTAAACGTTCACATTAAATGATGAATAACGAAAGTTAACATTTGCATTTAAGACTTGTCATATTATATATTTTTTGTTCTTTAACTAATTATTCCACTCGAATGTTTAAGGAGTTTGATAGCACTTTGTAAATAAGGCATGTGTCAGCCGTGCACAGTCTTCAGAAAGTGAATCTTCTTTCTGAAGCAGAAAGGTTTTTAAATGCAAATATCAAGGATTCATATTTGATAGAATTCTGAAATCCAATATTATCAGTGAGCGCACTGATAGGACTTACATCAAATAGTCAAAGTCAGACTCTAAGGCTGAGAGAAATATCAGTAATCTTTAATATTTCTAAAGTTCAATAAAACACCCTGCAGATAATTGATTAATATCATTCGCGGGTGATTTTTAAAGATACACAGTTGTACTTTTGCTGTTTTACTGTTCCTGAATATGGAAAATAGTTGTGTACTAGTGTTAAAAACTTCCCCGCTTCCAAAAACATTGTAAGAGGCAGCAACTCATTTGAAAAGTTGATATTTAAATCAGTTACCTTCCAATTTGTGCAGTGTATCTCTGCTAAAATAAGGAAATTGGCCCAAACTTTTGAGAAACTCTGTTCTACATTTTGTGCTCTTTTTCTGGGAAAGTAGAGATAGTCAATGCTGTATGCATGATAGGCCTCTTTCCATGCTCTGCCCATTGTTATCACCATGTATTTTCTGCAGACAATGAGAACACAATGCTTCTTGACCCAGTTGGACCACATTGCAGGAATGCTGCTCCATGCTGGCAATGACATTTAAAATCACAATCCTCATTGTTGAGGGAGCTGAACCCTGACGTAGCCCCCGTCAGTAAATGGTCAAAACAGACAGTTTTTCCTCTGGCATTTTCCATGACTATTTCAGGAAGAAGCAGCTATTCTGCTGCTATTGAAAAAATTCAACTCAGCCTCAATTAAATGTCAGAAGAACCTAAAATGAATGTCTGTAACACATTGTAATTGCATTCATAGTGCATTATGCAGTAATAGCTTTATGTTTACTCTATTCTAATAATCAGATGTCTCTCACACTTCTAAATAAATTCTCATGCCGTTATAAAAGGCTGAGCACGTTTTAAGTGTATTATCCTTACAGCATCTCACAGTCTTCATCAGTGGATGGAATCTGCCTAATTAACTAACTCCATCCACTGGCCATCAAGATTTTTTTTGTCCAACTACTGTTTCCAGGGGCAAGATTAAAATTTGATGTTCAATAGGTATAATGACCATCATGTCATATCATAACATTAGTAACATAACATGGACTCTATAATCATGCTTATTTTGAATGATTTATTTAAGGCTTCATAGAAAGTGTAAACCTTTGCTCAAAATATACACATCTGTTTGTTTCTGGTAACACAACAATGAAATGCCTTAAATTAAAGTGACATCAAAATGTTCTTGTTTGTAAATGCAGGATATATTGCGTTTAAAGGTCCAATATTATATAAAGTGAGATGTCCATGTCTTTTTTGATTATAAAGCAGGTCTAGGTTCTTTGACCACTCAGAAAACAGTCAGCCAGTCAGAGGAGAGACTCAGAGCCTCCTCTCTTCTGATTGGCTCACCGACCTGTTGTTACTAGAGCTCCAGAGAGAAGCCAGAGAGAGGAGATGTAAAACTACACTGGGATGGTTTCTGGTGCTTAAAACCATAACTTATATGTGACCTTTAATATGAAATGCTATCTTCATGGCATCCCATGAGCTGCTTACAAACTGTTATTGACATCCTGGCAAAAGATCATAAATTATCATTTAGTTTCTCTTATAATCTGTCAACATGTTTTTGGACAAAAATAAATAAATAAAAAATCTATTTTAACTATTCATGTAGGAATAAAACTACACAAATAGGAAAGGCAAAAATTTCAGCAATAGCTTCTTTGTGTTCGAGGTTCCATTCTAACATAAGTTTTATTTTTTTTGTACTTCTGAATCATATTGAAGACAAATATTTTCTTTGTTAAATAGTAAAGATACAGCGAATACTCCTCCACGCTGCCGGTGCCTTCGGTTTTATTGTCCCTTATGACGCCACTCCTCCTGTCTCAAGGTACTGCACTACTTGCTCAGGGTTTTTAAAAAAACAAACATTGAATATTACACCTTTTTTTAAATATGAAGGTCTGTACAGTGGGTCCTTGTAAATCAAGTGAACAAAACTGTATACATGTTTGTCCTCACTGACTCACAACGGGTTGAAACTGAAATCTTCAGACACACCCATTCATTTAGTTACTTTCCACTCTCATTATGATTAATGTTCTCATTGTTAATAGAAGTGAGAAGGAAATGGTAAGTGTTTAATAAATATTCCTACAGTGAAGCTTATGGTGGACCTGTGATGGAGTATTTAAAGGCTTTATATCAGTGTATGGATAGTCTCCATCGTCCAGAGGATAGCCGCATATCTCAGCCTTTCAAGTTTTTTATAGTCAGGGAAATTGTTATTTTTATCCTCATTAAGCAGCATCCTAATGCTCCAGTCCACTTGGGTCCTGGGTGAACTAGAATAGTGCAGTATTTAATGGGGTGCGTACACTCTTGTGCAAAGCTTGGCCTTCATAAACAATTGTCACAGAGCATAGAAGAGTTGCTTATCCTTCAGCCTAGCTGTCCATGTTTCCACTGACGCATTATTATCTGCAGCTGCTGCGCACAAGGTGAGTACAAATGTATTGATTGTCAGTGTCCATAAATGGGAACATTCAGAGGGTGTACGCATCCAGACGCAAGAAGTGGAATGTTTTCGTATTGAATGAATGCTAAGATGTTTAAATGTTGTGTTTTTCTGTAGAGCCCTGCGGTGACTAGCAACAACCTCCTGCTTTTCGTCACTTTCTCAACAGAATGTCTGATCAGGAAGGAAGGAACATTTCTTCGGTGCATGAGTAGACACACAAACCCAAGCACACACGCCAGCAATACATTATGGAAAGAGCATATTTCATACAGGGTTGACCTCCATCTAGTGGCTGAACTGATTCCGCTTGAAAGGCATTAAGATTAATGACTGAGTCCCTGTAACATTCAGACAATGGTGAAACTCAAACCAGACCAGACTTGGCTATAGAGAATAAAACAGAATAGAGTTCATAAAGTATTCTTTGAAAATAAAACAAAACAATTCAAAAACCTTGGTGATACTGCAGTAACATAGTAGCACCACCAAACCAGGACGTTACTGAGTTTTCTCCATTATAAAGCTGGTAAAGATTTATACCACATACACCTACATGTATTAATGAAAATGTTTGATTAACTTGAAAATGACAGATCCACATTTTATTTTAAACAAAATTACTTCCAAGTGGTCAATGTCAATAATCAGTAATTACAGTTACAAAAACTATTAGCCTACAAACAAAGAAAAGTTTCATTATAATGGAATGAAATTAAAGAAACATTCCCATTCATGTGCTGTTGAATGATCAGCTGCAGAGTTTCTACCTCACTGCTTTAATTTAACATTTAACTTCACTTTTATTAAACCAGGTAAGTCCTGCTGAAGGTGGAAGCCTCTTTTGCAAGTGAGATCAAAACTGCTGCATAAAAAGTTGCACGTCACGGATTAAACAATCTTCAAAACAGATAAGAGTGCTAAGATAAGGACAAAGTAAGCTAAGAAAAGATACAAGGAGTCATTTACCATGGCATTTAAAATAGTCTTGAATTCTGATATCAGATTTCTCAACTTGAATTTCTTTTGCAGTGGCTGCATAGAGCAGAAAACATGAAGTCTTTCACTCCCATTTCCAGCCATATGTTAAGAACAGACAGCAGAAATTCATCTTATGATCTGAGACACTGACTTCATAATGATATGATGAAATGATGGAGGTTTGCCCAGAATGGAGATATAAATACATTTATACAGATGACTCAGTCGACTCCATTGACGGAAAAGCAACTCAATGCGGAATAGTAAAAATAGAACAGCTTTTTGTGATTCAAACCCAACATCCAAACACAAAAACCAATGAATTTTTTTTTTTTTAAATATATAAAAAGGTATAAGTGAAAAGCCAGAACCTTTTGTCCCTGTGCGGTTGGCATTGCTTACAGAATTGCAGTTGTATGCTGTTGTTGTCAGCTCTTCAGCAGGTTCATCTCTGTGGTGAGATTAACCTACTGCACAGTAAGATAATATTTTTTCTTAAATTTCATGTAAATTGGACATTAGAGAGGAATACTACAGTAAAAGCTTTAAACATGCTAACCAGAGACCAGAATTACACCATGCAACTCAGTCCTAGGGGTGAACATGGAGGAATCTGAGCCTACAGGATACCACAAACACTGAATCTTTGAAATTGAACTTTTTACAAATTGTGATTTTCTGTATCCCAATTCAGAAACATGGATTTTGCACATATGAAGGTGAGATCCAGTTATGACTCGCTGTTCCCAGCTCTAGCTCGTTACACAGATGCTGTGGTCGCCTCATTAGCCTGTTGAATTTATAATTCTAACACATCGTTTGAGGTTCAGTATGAAAACAGTCAGCCCAAGCATGAAATGTAGAGCTGTTTTTTTTCTTTCTCCTTCTAATATATCCTGTTATGATTTGCTTATTTCTTTCTTAAAAGATAATCTTATAAGATCTCATAACTATGTTCATATCATCAGCATTTGCTACCACAAATTATGTTAATTGTTAATTAGCCATTTCATTATTGAGATAAACTGAAAGCAACAAAAACTGAAAATGTGCCTGTGTCAGTCTTTTGGGATCTTTACCGTCTTAATGTTATTAATTCACGTTGGACTTATTTCTTTGGAACAGATTCTTTCCAACAAATGGCCATTTGGAGCTGGCAACAATTCCAACACCATCTTGTCTCAGTCCATCTTTTACAGAGACCAATAAACCAGTAGGAGTCAGCGTGCATGACTACTCCAGTCATTAGACCTGAAGGTTACATTGTTTTTTGATCAGCATGATTGGTGTTAAGTGCTGATATAATTAAAACAGAATTCATTACATATCTGGACTCCTGACAGAGCGAGAATGAGACAGCATCCCAGAGAGACAAAAAAGAAAGTATTGGGAAGACCTTGAATTATATTTTCAGGATATTTTATTAAAATCAAACAATTGTTCTGAGCAAGTTCCTCTGGAAAACAATTACTTATCAAACTCTATCCTGGCCCTTTATGCTCCCCCAAGCTCTATATCAAAGATGGCAACTAGCTAGCAAACAATCAAGCATCTAAGCTAGCTAAAGAGCTGGATGTTTCCCTCAGGAGCTGGTGGAGACCAAAACACCAAAATAAATATACTATATATATATGATAGATATAAATATATTAATATTGTTGCGCATCTGTTGGATGTGTGATAGGTTAACAAGTTCAATATATAAACTGAAAAGGTGATAATTATGTCATTGTTGTGTTTGCTTGTTTCTGCTGCCGACAAAAAAAATCTAAAAGTTTAACTTTCATTTCCTCTTTACTTAATAACACATTATTAAGTTCTTTCAATGAAATTTAATAGTACTGATACTCTCATCAGGAAATTACAGACACATAAAGTGAAGTGTTACTATTTAATTTCACCACATCATAAAACTCAAGTGGAGAAATAATTATAATCCTGTATGTTTTTATATTTTTGGACAAAAGAAATCAACTTTAAGTATCTAAAAATACTGGGATCAGATAACAATATAATGTACATCTACAGCTAAATAGGTGGAGAATGTATCAGTGTCCTTAGTGGTAGTTATGGCCCTGTTTTTGACCAAATTAAATAGCGGACCACATGATTATGTGTCTTACAATAAGGAAAGCATATGGAGAATAGGAAGCAGAAAACACCATAAATGTCTTTAAATGTGGTATCATATGCAATATACAAAAGACAGTAGAATTAGAGCAGTGATCTAACAAAAATTACATTCAGTTACAGGGAGTAACAGTAAACGCTGCACTGGCTACTGAATACTGACAAATTCATTACATTTAGTATGTACGTCCTGGGAATCCCTGTTAAGGAAAACAACAGTAGCATCCGGCAGGTCACCTACATCTCCTGAATACCCCTGTGGGAGACGAAAAGAAAAATGAGTACTCTAACACTTAAGCATAAGCTTGTTAGTGGTGTTTTTAAAGTGTGTAATAAAATAAGGACAGATATTTAAATGGGGGCTTACACTGAGCCTTGCCTTCATCTCCTTAACTTGTCTTAGCACAGGATCCTGCCCTACAAATGCAAAGAGAGGATCTTTAAGCCACATATATATAATGCAAATATCTTACTCAGGTATATTCAATGCATTTACAATATTTCATAGACCCGCTGAGGCGGTTAGTGGCATGATTCTGCTCTGATTTAATATTAAAAAATGCAAACAAATGAGAGGGTGCCTTACTGTGTAGTTTCCACATCTTTCTTGCCAATATGGCCAGACCCACAAGGAGCATTAGAGAAGAGCACACCAGCAAAGACTCCAGGATGTGACTAAAACACAAACATGCAACGGTCTGAACAGATAGTCCAGGAAAAAGCAGCTCAGGCTTATGCTGCATCTGTTCTTACACAGTCACATGACAGCCAAGATGATGACTGATAGATTTTCCTTGGCAAGAATGGTATGATCATTATCTGTGCTCGGCTGAGCTGAACTTGGGTGAACTCCATCACAACGGTATAGATAAGCATCCATAATGGGTAACAGTGTGAACGGCAACACATCAAACATCAAAGGCGTTGTAAAGGACGTAGAAATTTTATGTGGATTTTATGTGTGGAAAAGTAAATAAACGCAATGTGGGAAAGGACAATCATAAAGAAATGCTTCACTCTTACCTGTGACTGCTCCAGGACTCCTTAGAGATGGGTTTGGGTGGAGGCAGGTGTGCAACAGACTGACTTGGGGTCGCTAGAGATGTCACAGACACTGTTGCTGAGGATAAAGATATTACACAAAGAGTTGAAAAATTATGTGTTATTATAAGAATAAGAGTGTAGCAGTATCCACAGAGTTCTATCATCATTATTCTTGATAAGTGACTTTATAATCAATACCTTGTACTGCTGGAGACCTAAGAGTGTCTGCCATATGTCACAAACACATATTGATCTGTAATGCTGCACTTGGCTATTTCTCAGTTTAGCAGCTGCAAACTGATTGGGGGGGGGCGACGGACACACACACACGCAGTCAGGGAACTGTGGCTCCTTTAATATCTACAAGGCCTGGTTCAAATAGTTGTCAGTGACATTTCAGACTTTCAAGTGGCAACTCAGATCACCATCTACTGCTCTGATTTGCCTGGTTTCCACCCACAAGGTTTAACAGATTTTCTATAGATTCTTCCCAGATTGAAATCTCACAGTGAAATCTGAGTTTGTGAGATTTGGATCGGCTCTGTGAGACTCGTAGGATGAGTTTTCTTTTTTCTTTTTTTTTTTTTTTAAACTATTTTTAAAGCAGCACTAATAAACATTTTTACAGTAACAAAGACTCAAATGACGTGCAATGTGAAAGTGGTTGCTCACAGTGACAAACTCAGACAGAGTTATCAACCAACACTGCAGCTTCCCCCAGCTGTATTGAGCATTTTAGTGCTCAATAGAGCTCATTAAACTCATTGTTTTGGTTGTCATGCCTGCAGCATTACCACTTTGTTTCTCTCACTGGTCTCATGAACCTTATTTTCAGCCATGGCACTCAGATTTTTTTTTTTTTTCTAGCAAAAATGCTCTGATAAAACTTACTGTAAAATATCTGCCACCACCAAACAGCAGCAGATAGACAAAGTTAGCTAACTGGTGGCGCATTTAGCAGCTAATGAGTTGGATACAGTATTTTTCTCAGGAGTAAAAGTAGAGTTAATATTGGATTTGTATTCACCAGGAGGTCAGAAATGCAATTTCAGTGGAATGATAATGATGTGGCATTTCAACTTTGTAAGGTGACAGTATGCCAAGGTTGTGTTTGCTTGTTCCTCTGCTGCCACATGCTAAAAAAAATTTAATCAATACTGCTGTAGATACAAATCTTGTCTAGTGCAGCTTCAACAAAGTAGCAAACAGAAGGGGTTAGGGTTAGATTTTAATATGAAACACTTTAAATTTTTAGACGTACTAGTCGTGGGTCGCGGTGTGACCAGCACCTGCACGGATATCTGCTGCTGTCCTGCAGAACACCAGTACCAGCCAGCGTCTCTCATCTGCAGCTTCTTTAAGGTTACAGTGAAAGCCCCAGTTCTGTCATCACTGATGGCCACTGAAGTGTCTTCGTAGCTCCCGTCAGAACCTGTCACCAGACAGGAGCTCCAGTCTCCACTCCGACACCACTTCTTCTCACTCTCTCTGTTGGCAAGCAGTCACAGGGGGAGTCAGTCAAGGCTGACTGTCCGTCAGCGTTTGACTTGGATTGAAGATTTCAAACGAATAACCATTATTTCTGGAGTTTATTTATGCTTTAAGAGCATTGTTTTAAAAGTGAGGGTTCTGCCTGGTCTGACTGGTGAAATACCCAGAAAACTGACAGAACTGTAACACGGTGAATGGGAGAATCAAATACCTGAATCTCACACTGTATTCGCATTCAGCTTTGACACTGCTCCCTTCTTCCCCGCTCAGTCGGTTGTTCACCACTAACATACCTGCAGGAAAGAAATCAACTTAGAATAAGAGCTTGCATTTTCTAACCTGAGCGTTTTAAATGCATGAAAATTTTTATTTTTTTTCCTCAAGGATAAATAATGCTTCATGAGTTCAAATCAGTCCATTACTCACCATGATTGACCTTGATGTTAGTGTATTCGACAACATCAGCGCTCCACACGCCACCTATCTCCATGCCACACATGTACCACCCAGAGTCATCCACCTTCAGGTCATTCATGGTCACGGTGAAGACCTGGTGGACCGGGTCATCTAAAATGCTCACTTTGTCCACAGCCGGATCGACTGAACGGGGGTCATCTGTTCGGGCTAAGCTGGTGCAGAACTCCCTCATCCTCCCACGACACCAGTATTTCACATAGCTGGCGTACTGTGGCTCATAATGACACGGGACTGTGAGGGATCGGCCCTCCAGGACTGAAAACTCTTCCATGGTAGTTACCCCACAGAGGAAGGCTGATGGAAAGCAGAGATGGTTGAATGCTTGAACTTAAACTTTCAGTCATGCTGCAGTCAAAGCAGAACGGTTTCTCACAGTGGACATTTCTTATCTGTGATTGAGTAATGGGGGAAGTGGCCTTGAGCAACACTTAGTATCATATTTATGGTTCCAGTTTCCTCTGTACAAAACACTTTTCCTACTTTAAGTTCCCTCTCCATACTTCTTATTCCGAAATTGGATTATCCCTCTATAATACAGATTTGGGGGGACAAATATAACAGGCTTTTGAAGACTTGACAAAATAAACATCAAACATATTCTTGCCAAGGGGCAAACAGTACGGAAGAAGAAAAACAAAAAAAAACAACAAAAAAACACAAAAGCTTTCTCTGGTTCCCGCAGAAAATGGCAACTTTAACAGCCCTTCTAGTCTGTCTTCAACAAATGATAAATACAGAAAAGTCATAAAATAGTAAAGAGCATGAGAATCATCTTACATTGCGGCACCCGTATTGGCCAAAAGCACAGTAATGAAGTGAGGGGGTTTGAGAATAGACATTAATCATCCAAAGAATTAGCTGCAGAAAGTAAGCAGCTGCTAAGACCTCTTTGTAAGAATATGACCTTAGTAGTCATAGTAATTACCTGGGATCCATGGTAACAGGCTGAGAGTGAGTATGACGAGCTGCGGCATGTTCCAGCGTCAGTTTGAGGTTTACCAAGTCAGTTCTCTCCCTTGTGTAAACACAGACTCCAGGTTCCGCAAGGCCCACTTCCTATTGGTCATGTGACTGTGAGTTGGATCCAGATGTTCCAGATGTTAACCATGTAAGCACCAGTTAGATTTTAATAGTGGGAGATACTTTTGGATAAAGGAACCCTAAACTGACAAAAATTAGACCACGGACCCCCGTCTGATAAGATTTGTGATTTTAGATGTTTTATTTAAGGAAGTGTTTGTGTGACCAAAATAGTCATACATTATGTCATTGTGTTACTTATGGATGAAATTATAATGAAAATAAATTATTCCTCTTTTTGCTGAGAACCCAGGGAAACCCCCTCACCAGACTCCACTTTGAGAACACATATGACCTAAAAAGTGCATTTCCAGTATTTTTTTTATTAGCTAATGGTAAACTTTACAAGGTTGGGAACACCTTCATTGAATTCACCATTACCAAATGCAAAATATGTGAGAAGTTCTATATATAATAAAATATTATTAAAAGAATTTTTGTGAGCCATTTGCTAACGTGAATCTCTAACATCCCAGAGGGATTTATTCACATTCTCAGACGCTCCCTGTGTGGAGGAAACCTCCAAACTTAGCAGCTAGCAGGTGGTTAGCTTATGTTAGCATAAAGACTGGAGTCAAGGGAGAACAGCTAGCTTGGCTTTGTCCAAAGTTGGTATCATTAAAGCTCACTAACTCACATGTTTATGGGGCAAATGTCACCCCATTTTTATGCCCTAGGTTTTTCTACACATTAAACAAACAAGATATAGGGTGCCTGCATGCTATGCTATGCTAAGCTAATTGCCCTCTGGCTGTAGCTCTGTATTTGGTGTACAGATGTGAGAGTGGTATCAATCTTCTCATCTAACTCTCTGCAAGAAAGCAAATAAGTGTATTTCCCACAAATGTTCCAAAAACTATTCCTTTAAGGTAAAACACATCATTCTTACTCATACATCTCCTGTTTTTATTATTTTAGTGCTCTTTTTCATAGCTTATTCTTCTGAGCAAATAAACGCTGAGTGCCCTCACCCCCCATGGATGCAGATAATTCGGTTGGCAGGCTACAATGAAATTATTTGATTTTGATGCCTGAACACATTGGATTTGGTCCAGTCTTCATTTGTTGGATTAAGCTTCTACACACACGCCCCTCAGCCACTGAATTAACAAACAATTATTCCAAGCCTCTCATTTTGCTCTGTGAAGGGTGTCAAGGATGTTCCAAAAGTCCCTTGTTTTTGTCTTTGCCTTTTAGGCCTTATATGGTCATCCATTTCCTGGAAAAATGTAGGCAGGCCTCAGAATCGAAACTCAGCTTGTTCCCCTGGCACATCTTAGAAACGAAACATAACTTTCACAAAACTAATAACTCCATGGCAGTCAAGTTCCATGACATATCTGGATATTCTAATATTCCTTTTAGCTGTGTGAGAGACTGGATTACATTTCTCTTTGTCTCTGTTATAAGAGACATGAAATAGATGTTACTTTTTATGAAGTTGTGGCATCAAACTAAGCAAGATTATAACTAGATAGTCACAACTCTTGCTCTGTCTAACAGAGTAAACCTGATTAAAATATCAAGGAGAAAAGATCCTCTATCAGTTTCTCTGCCATCATCCCCTGCACTTTTTCGTCAAAGCTCTGTCTCTGAAACGTCTTCATACTGCAACCTTGCATACATATGATTTAAGCAAAATGGTGCCATGATGCCTCCTAATGTTTGTTTTTATATTTGGGATTGTAATATTCATTGCTCAGTGGTTTGACAGTAATACCAGCACTTTGCTCAATAGGCCATTAGTCAAACTTGATGTTAGTTAATGACATTGTTTTCCTTCCAGTGTGAGAGCAAAAAGACAAATCACAATCCAATTTACTCCAGCATTTCAATTTCATGGTACTTTTGAAGAAAAAGTTTACTTGATTTTATGCATTCTATGCAATCCACTTTCAACTTTTTTTGAATTATTTATATATTCATCTTTTTTTATTTCTATGTCATTATTTTATCATTATTATATCTCATTTGACATGCATGTTTTTAATATGTTTTTATGTTCATTTTATGTCTGTTTATGTGAAGCACTTGGTGCATGTCATTTCTTTGTTGTGAAGTATTTTGTGCTATTAAAGGTGCTATAGAAATACAACTTTTTTTATTGCTGCATGTCAGAAGGAAATATTGTACTTGTACTATTGTAATATTGTACTATTGACCATGCAACAGTATATAAAATAGCTTGAATGTACCTTGACCAAGCACAGCATTAAAATGTGGTTTACATCTGAATGCATCTGTAATAATTATACAATATTTTAACATGTAACAATATAACTGTTGCTGATAATATTTGCATCTTTACTTAATGTTGTTTTGAATGAAAGAATTTTACTAGTAATTGAGTTTACAGTTGAATCCTGCTTCCCTCAATGACAGAAAGTAGCTTCCAGTTACCTTTATCTACATATATCCAGGACAAGACATTGAATAAGTGACTTAATAAAGAATCACAATGTTATAGAGCTTTTCATAGAGGGCCCAACACCCTCCTTGAAAAGCTTGGCATCAACAACTCTTCGTTTAGATTATTTTAGTTCATGTGTCCAAATTCTCGACTCTCCATTCCCCAAAATCACCTCTCCTACTGCTTCCTGCTAACCCCTTTTCAAAAGTAATGGTGCTAATATCATCTATAGAGCTAGGCAGACTGACAACCTCCCTGTCTGCTATTAAATCAGCACAGGAGGAGATTTAGATCTAACCTTTACAGGAGGAACCTGTAAACTTCAGTCTATTTTTCATGGCTGTATGCAAGGCAGTTTCATATCAAGCTCAATCCGGTAAGATCTGTCAGACCAAATAGCTAAAATCAGTACATTCTGTGACAAATGTAAGTGAGCATTGGTAATGCCCCAGTTTAAAGCCATTGAGCTGGAAAGTGTTTGACTCCATCAGAAAAGCGGACCCTGCATGCTCTGGGGGGTAATGTTCTCCGGGTCTGCTGCCCAAGTGGAAGGAGTTCACCCCGCACACTTGCTCTCATTGGTTCAAGGAAACACAGCACTGTAGCCTTCAGCTTAAGAAATGATGCAGTCAGTGGGTTCAGAACTAGTTCTACAACGTTTTGACGGTGGTGGAGGAAATAGTCAGATCCTTTATTTAAGCAAAAGTAGGTGTAGTTTTCTGATAATACTAATACTAACAAGGTATTTTTACACTGTGCTTCTACTAATGTATCAAAAATAAGCAAATTCATTCAGAATCAACCCTTTCAGAGATATTATTGGATCATTATTATTGATACATTAACATGTAATCAGCACATAACTGTTGCAGCTAGTGGAGGTGGAGCTTTAATCACTTAATATTCTGTTGGTTTTAATGCATCATGTTTTATTTGTTTCTAATATATTTTTGTGTGTAAAATTTTAACCTGCAAAGTGATTAGACACTAAATCTGTCAGAAAAATATAATATGGTAAAATGTACTCCTCACCTGCAAAATATAATAGAGCTGAAACATAGATTAGCATAAAATTTAAATGCACTTCTACTGAAAATGAACTTAAGTTTCCATTACTGTGTAAGGAGCCCTTCTCCTACCATTTCTCATAACCAAATGGATTTTGTTTTTTTTTCCTTTGTCGCTCTTCAAACAGTGAGTTCTCTTTGCAATAACCAGATCTAAATGAGAACACACAACTCCACCAACACTGATATAAAAAGTCCTGCCGTATGTATGAAGCTGCAATATGAAAACACAGGTCAGTATAATAAAGGAAGGCTAGAGAGAGATAACGCACCTGTACAGCAATATTCCCTCATCTGATGGATTTAAAATTTCATTTAAAAAAAACAAGGGAGATTGTGATGTTCCAATGTGAGAATATTAGATATGATTTATCTTTTTATTTCAAATGATGCTTGTTTAGAACAGCATCTGTTAAGTTTAATGCTTAAGAGATTCAGATCCTTTGACTGTTTTTGGACAGGCACAGTATATGCAATAGTCTAATCACAACCATGTTTATTTTTCTCTACCTGAAAGTTTATTATTACTGAACGCAATTTATTTTTACTTTTATGGTTAAAAACAAATTGGATGGACAACACTTCATTATAAGAACTGCCACATTATTCACAAGATGACCATTTCAGTTGTTTTTTTATTTCCTTGTGTCAGTGCAAAAAGGGAATGCTTAACAAATCTTTACATTTAAAAAAAATGACAGAAATCAACCATTTTATCAGTAAGAAAATTGTACTGCATCACATGTGACAAGTTGCAACCAATTCAGTGTTGAAGGTGGGATCGCACAAAAGCAGATGCAGCATCATGTCTTGAAGGGGAGGTTTGATAATTTCTCTTCTCGTGAGCTTTGGGGGAAAAAAAAGAAGAAAAAAAAAAGAAGTGGTAGGATTAGTGACATTGAGGTTGTGGAAGTTGTTATTAAGAAGCAACTGAGAAAACAAGAAAACAGTATGGCCTTTCCCCCTGTCTGCTGGTCTAAAAATTTAATAACAGTTTTCTAGCAAAGGGAAAGCAATATGTGGTATCATGTGGATCTCCCCTGAGAAGTAGACTGAAGTCTGCCTTAGCACATGTACTATACGGAGCTGCTCCACTGAGAAATAAGTAAGGACCTGGCATGGATGGTTAATGTGACTGAGAGCGCCCAAAGGACAAGGGTATGTGTCGTGTTTTATGAACACAAAGCAATATAGTAAAGTGTATATCTGTTTTAATATCCCATTCATTGTCCACTGAGTGACTGTGTGCTATAGCGACAGATGGATATCGCAGGTTTGGGTTACATTCTTGTAGACTCTCTCATATTCAAAAAAGACACTGATGGTAGTTGCGCATAAATATATCTACACTGTAACAATGGAGCTGAACAACATTGACATTTTAAGAATCCAACTTTAATGACAAACGTGTATGTAAAATATACACCTTCTGAGAGGGGGGCACTGTAAGTTGGGTCCACATCCGATTCAACCAATGAAGTTCATCACAACCAGATGGAGGACAGTGTGAGCGAATAGGAAGTCAGCGAAGGCTCTCTCTGGAGAGATAGACAGGAACTCTCCTTTGTTCTGTGGGTTGATCTGGATACGAAGACACACTGGGAGGAAAAATACATGAGGATTTAGCGTTAGTTTTGTACACCTGTACACCCCTAAATAACACAGATGTATTAGGAATACAACTAAAGATCACTTTCATAATCATTTAAATTGTTAATGTTTTCAATTGTCAGTTTATAGCAAATATAACCAAAAATATTTTCTATTCATAAATTCATCAGAATAAGACATGATGATCATTCTCCCTTGAGCTATGCTGTAGTTAAAAAATCCTCTCCCTCAGTGAAGTAACAGCTTAGTTGTGTTCACATCAGTTTCATAAGGGAAAACCAAATTTTAAAAGCTGCCAATGATGAAACAGTTAACAAGTATAACTTGAATTTTAAGTTTGACAAAACTTATATTACCATGCAGTAAAGATGAGATAACTGGCAGATTAATTGAAAAAAAACAACAACAAAAAACATTTAGAAACAGATTAAATGCGATAAACATCATTATCATCATATCAACCCAACTGCAACATCTCACCCAGGTTACTGTTTTATAGACTTATTCACAAGTCATTTAGTCATGTCAACATAACCCGAGTAACAGGGTTTTCCCCATGCTCCCGCTCCACTATGAGAATACAACAAATTATTAAAACACAGTCAGATTATTAGATACATCCAGTTAAAACTGATGCATTTTGATGTTTATACCCAGTTAACACTGATGGCATTATAGCCGCCATGAAGTTTAATGCACAGAGTTCAATGACACGTTTGTGGAGAAAAGTTGAATGTGCTTTACGGTCATTTTCGGGGGCTGTAGTTTGTGGTGCTATTGAAGTGCATTGCGTTACATATTATAAACTGTGTATACATATTATAAAATTATCAGGTTGTTTCTAATATTTAGTCTGATAAAAAATAAAATAATAAATAAATAAAAAGGCTGGCTGCACAGTATGCTATTAGCCTGGCTAGCTAACCTGTGTCTGCACACACGATTACTAAAAGGCCGCTCGACCAGCGGCTGAAACCCTCGAACTTCCGCCTTGTATTTTGCACCGAAAAAACATAACAACATTTAACTGGAGTTATATTTACCTGCGAGGATGAACGAGCCCACACATGAGATGAAGCCCGACAAAAAGCTGTTGAAGGGGAAGGTGCCAACCAGCAGGCAGTAGAGGAACTGTAGAGCTCCCGTCAACAAGATGTACAGCAAATAAGCGTCCACCACTTTCAGCTTGTTGGGCGTCGAGGACGTGTACTCCTCTAGAAACCGAGAGATAACCGATATGACTGAATTCGACATGATTTCTGCCTTGTGATTTACACAAAATGTGTCAATGAGCGAGGTTTGCACCGGTCCTCTTCCTCAGTCGAATGAGTGACGTGTCCTCATCAACCGGAAGCGGCCTTGGTGTTACAACAAATATATTCCGACTCTCTCGGAACGAGGAGCAAAAAGACGGTTGTTGAATAAAGGATAATTGGTGCCGCCCACACAGAGTCCTTTAAACAGAGATGTGCTAAAAGTAAAATGATGTCTCACTCTGTCAGTATTTCGAGATGCAGCTGTGTTAACCGCCTTATTGATTATCACAAATTTTTAGAGGGACCCGAAAATGCCTAATTTATTAATCACAGAATCTCACGAAGGTGAATTTTTTCCTCCAGGATTGAATTTCACCAATTATTAATCCACAAAACACACACAACAGCAATACACCAAAATAATACACATATTGAACAACAAACAGGGACTGGAAAGTGCTAGCGCTGTTAAATACACGCAAAAAAGCAAGGTTTCTCATTGACTGTGATCGCCTACTCAAACTTTGTATTAGATGGATGATGAGTGACGAGTGAGGCGTTTGAGTGCCGTGAATGCGTCTTCACAATAGACGATCTTTGTGTGTGGTCAGCTGATTTAGGACTTTGCGAGTTACAAAACAGTAGAATAACAACAACGTGCAGTAACTTCGCGTAATTTCAAAGAAGGTACACAGGAATGCGTCGCAAACCTTGATTTAACTGAATATAGCCACCGGAATATGTCAACCAATGGATCCTGCTACAACCGCAGCCCCGATACAGAGCGACTGTGAGACGGAGTGAGTAACTCACAGCCGAAAAGCCGAGTACAAACCTCCTTCTGCGCACTGTTTTACATGACCTGCTAGCTAAACTTACAAAAATGTTTATTGTGTCGCTTTCTCTTTTTAAGACACTGTGTGTAAGACGGTATTTTACTGTAGTGATGTGTCAGTACACCCTGAAGCTATGTATAAATATAATGTTAGATGTTCTCAGACTTATTTAGTGTGACCATGTGACTTTACACTTATAAGAATAAAACCAATTTTATGACAAATTAGAAATGTAGCCTCCTACCTTTATATCACAAATGCCGATATCTCAGTAAACTGTGACTTGAACGTAAACTAGTCTACTGCTGAATTACTGCTGGAACTACCTGAATCAGTAGTGTACCATTAATAGGGATATAGAAACCACATCCAAGAGGAGTGGGGTACCGTGTCTTATAGTAGTTAAATTAGATTGTGTGAATCTTTCCTTTTTAATTGTCACTGATTGAAAAGGGAAAACAGCAGTGGGGGAGCCACTTATCCAAATGACTCAGCAAATCTGAACTGCCGGTTGATTGGAGAACAGGTGTAAGGTGTGGAGGTGTACCTGCTGCATGGATGGTGGAGGCAGAATGGGACACCTCCAATCGGAGCGGAAGGGGTGGGACGGTGGTGGGTGGGGAGGAATTATAAACCCATTTCAACTCAGTTTACCCACCTTTTTGTATTTCAGAATAGCAACTAAAACGTGAGTAAGATCCTTTGTTGTAAATGTGTTGAATTAAACTGCCTGAAAGAAAAAAATAAAGATTATTAATAAGAGGTCAAAGGTAACCAGGACGCATATTAATCACTACATCACTGCGGTGGGTCATGGCACTAACCAAGGGTGGACAGTAACAAAGTACATTTACATGAGTACTGTACTTGGGTGTATACACTTAAAAGATCAATATTGTCCCTTTGACTCCACTACATTTCTATGAAGTTCTTGTTGCTTTGAAGTAGAGCTTTTAGTCAATGCAATTAATTTCCTTTTATTTTGAAAATGTTGTGCTTGCAGCATGTTTGAACAGCTCAGTTTGAACTTGGCAGTGGCCTAACGATGGCTACGTTAGATAAAGATGAACCAGATGATTGTTCACCAGAGCACCATGATCTGATCTGAAGTCCATGTTTGGAGTTTTGGAAATTAAAAATCTGACTGAACAACTTTCACTTGTACTGGAGTAATATTTGACCAGGAGTATCTATACTTTGACTCAAGTAATGAAGTCGTATATTTTGTCCACCTCTGGCACTGACTTTGATTGACAGCATGATGGTCGTGAAACGTGACACTACTGGGTGTGTGTTATTTGCACAGAGCACAAGCACTAAACGATAATACTGACTGCACTGGCTTTAACCTTGGACTCTCTCCAGGAGCATTAGTACTGTGCATTCAGCAAGCACTGAACATTTCCTCTATCTGGTCAGTCTTTACATGACTTTGTGTTGGTTCCTCTCCTGTTAGGCCACATTCAGTCTGGAGCTGGTGGCCTTCCTGGCGTCCAACCTCCATGTCCCTTTTGAAGACGACAGAGTCCAAGATTCTCGCCTGTAAGATTGTTTTCACTTGTACTGGCTAATTATATAACCACTTGGAATTAATATGATTGTAAGTAGGCACTTAAATTATATATTAAAGCTGCTAACCTTTTATAAAATGTCTGTATTTTCCACTTTGAGTGGCTGTAAGTAAAATATGACAGTTATTTACTGACTTATGTGTCACTGGCTGCAGCACAAACACAGAATCTCATTGAGGATATACTAATCATTACTTTTCTTTGCCTCATCACGACAGGTATTCAGAATGATCTATGGGCCAGGTTTGTGACCTTACCAAACCAGGATCGAATATGGACTTTGACCCTCACCAACAAGGTGTTTCACAAACCTGCAGGTAGGCGACTACCCTTCTCTCAGTCTTTGTTTATCAGGAGGCAGCAGCTGTAACTCAGTGCTCTATGCACTATAAAACCCGTAACAAAATTCCTCTGTTGCCCTACTTTTCCGCTAGCCGCTAAGACTCCCCTGGTGATGGTCCATGGGTTTGGAGGAGGGGTAGGGCTGTGGATCAGGAACCTGGACGCGCTTAGCCGATCACGGCCTGTCTACGCCTTCGACCTCCTGGGATTTGGCAGGAGCTCCAGGCCTCCCTTCCCTTCAGATTCTGCCAAGGCAGAGGAGCAGTTTGTCAACTCCATTGAAGAGTGGAGACAGTCTGTAGGCCTGGAGAACATGATCCTGCTGGGGCACAGTCTCGGGGGGTATCTGGCGACCTCATATGCCATCCAGCACCCTTCCAGGTAGTAATGCTGATAAGATACTAACTAAAACCATATGCGAAACATCAACACATCAGGAATGGCTACAACACCAATTTAGTGTTTTTGGCTGCACTGCAACAGCGAGGCCAGCCCTAGAAACATGAATGTCCATGACTGACTGACTGAGTGCTGAAGTTACACCATTGGCTGTTACTCTTTCAAAACTGGGGGGATTTAAAATAAAAACGATCTTCGTCCAGACGACCATTTTAGCTCTGTATTGGAACCAAACATCATCCATACTTTCACACCTCGCCATTCATGTACACTGGGCATGTGTGTGCCAGTGTAAACGGGAAGCACTACTACAATTGGTTATTTGCAGAAAATACTACAAACAAGGAACAGCAAAGGCAGTTGTAGCATTAAAATGCAGAATTTAGCTGCACAACAGCTGATAGCAAAGACAACAAGGTCAGTAACACTTGTAATTCAATATCTGTGTTGCCTTCACCACTTGTAATAGTGACTGATAAAGAGATGCGTTGTAAATGAAATGAGATAGTGTGGACGTGGCCTATGTCCCTCATTCAGTTGATCAGCTTGGAAGTGACTGCTGGTTAACAAAGTCTTAATGGGTCGTGCTTAAGTCACTTTCATACAGAAACATATGTAAATGAGAACAGCTTTATCCGGAATGTATATCTGAATTTAAGATAACTACTTTTTAGTTGGTCAACTGTACAATTTTAAAGATATTTTTATGATCTTGTTTTATTGGAGCTGGTTGCTTAAAGTGCTAGCATTTTGGGAAATGCCCTTGTTCACTTTCTTGCTAAGAGTTAGATGCCGCTCTCATGGTTGTATGGTAAATGTGGAGCTACTGCCAACAGCCATCAGATTAGCTGAGCACAAACACACCTGTTAAACCACAGCCTGTCATTTTTAACCTTGAGTTTTTGTACGGATTAAATAAACAAAATATTAAACATCAAATTCTGAGCTTTAGAAGTGCTGGTAGGAAAATTTTGTTTCCTATGATCAGAGCCAAACTAACTGGTTACCCTGTTACCCTGTGTCTTTATGCTAAGCCAAGCTAACAGACAGCTAGCTGTAGCTTCACAGGTATCAATCTTCTCATCAAACTCATAAAAATGTTAGCCTACTTCTCTACACAAACCTTAAGGCTGCACTAACTGATATAACAGCATCTCCCCTCAGCTCTACAGACTATTGCTTTGCTTTTATGGCTTGAAACTAAAGTAAAAAGGAGTTTAAAGAAGTGTTCACTTGTGGGCACCAGGTGACTTACAATGACCCCTAATGAATACTAATGTTGCTCAGTGTGGATGAGTAAATAGGCAACTGTTTGCTGACACATTTGTCAAAACCACTTTATATCCATCCATCCAACCATCCATCCATTTTCTTCCACTTATCCGGGGTCAGAGGACTTATTTATGCTTGTCAGAATTTATGTTTGCAGAGCTGCTCATGCAGTACAAACAATATGTGAATATAAAGTAAATGAGGAACTAACGTTTGAATCCTTTTATAAGTTGATAATTTGTCTAGTGTTTGTTCACAGCTTTTTCCACTGCTCCCCAGTGGCCAGAAGAAATCAGTTAATGCTGCTTTTGTTCTAAAACGTATAAAAATGCCAGTAGGAATCTGTTGATATGGTTGAAAAAATATCAGATATTGATCTTGAATTTTCACGACCCCTTTCAAAAGTGCATCTGTATTGTCTAGTAAAGAGACAAAGCAAAAATTAGACAAAAAAAAAATATATAAAAAGACAGCAATGTACGCCACCTTTATGTTATGTGTAGGATGATTACAAATAAATGCCAGTTAATATAATTTCATAATTGCCTTCTTCTCTCTTCTTCCAGAGTGTCTCATCTTATCCTGGTAGACCCCTGGGGTTTCCCTGAGCGACCACAGACACAGACCGAGGAGAATCGTGATCAGGGGACAGAGGTGGTGAAGAGGCCGTCCCCCCCACGCTGGGTGAAAGTTATTGCAACAGTGGTTTCCTTCTTCAACCCACTGGCTGTCATTAGAGCAGCAGGCCCATGGGGTAAGACATGTTACTGTTTATCTAATAGTGTGCTGTGCCAGATAACACTCTGTCCACTCACCTCACAGTCTGACACTGATTCAGGCCCGGGCTTGGTGAACAGATTCCGCCCCGATTTCAAAAGGAAATTTGAAGATCTGTTTGATGACGACACCATGACGCAGTACATCTACCACTGTAACGCCCAAACCCCGAGGTCCGCCGTCACACACATCACATAATCCCTTTTTTTAACAACAGAATGTAATGCCTGCAAAAAGCTGACCCATTTTCTCTCTTTCCCTCCTCCTCCCAGTGGTGAGGTGGGTTTCCGTGCCATGTCAGAGTCTCTTGGCTGGGCGAAGAGGCCCATGCTGCAGCGGGTTCACCTTCTGCCGCCCTCCATGCCCCTCACCATGCTGTATGGAAAGTGGTCCTGGGTGGACAACTCATCTGGGTACAAAGTGGTCCAGATCAGGGACCAAGCCCACACCAGAGTGCTGGTGAGTGGAGATGCAGAGTACAGACATGAGGGAGATATTATCCAGTTAACATCTATAAATGGTGTAGTTCAGCTTTAAATTAGTGTACTTTTAATTCGGTTCATAATTATTTTTGTCTTCAGTAGAGAAATTTGTGTCCACATAATCACTGACTGTGTTCATTATCTCTGTTTATCTGTTCCACCCTGCAGCTGATAAATGAAGCGTCTCACCACGTGTATGCTGATCAACCCGAGGAATTCAACAAAGTGGTCGAAAACATATGTAACTCTGTTAACTGACTGTGTGTGTGCGTGTGAGTGTGTGTGTATGTGTGCGTGCCCGTGCAAGGGCTGAAAGTATAGAGACAGTTCATCATGGTGGTTTTAGCAGTGCACGTGAGGCATGATGGATGGTTTTGCTTTGGGGCAAATTGATAAATGATGTAGCTCTACATACGTGAGCTTGAATTCTATTCTCATTGTACCGACTTATTAATATCATTGTGATAAAATCCTTTGTCGATATATGTAAGCCAGTGTATTTAATAGTAGTATGCTACATTTATTTATAACATATGATTGAATTTATTTGTGAATTTAAAGTGTGTTCATACAGAGCCTTGATTGAAATGCTTAATCCAGTGCTGTATCCTGCACTGGGTTTATGTGTTACAGAGCAACCACTTCACACTTTTTACATGTGCCTGACATCAACCATTTAAGTACTGTATGTCATATTTTCTTTGACTGCTGTTTTTCCACTTATACCTCTCCTACTGTGTCAAACAGCTATTTGTATTTTATACCTTTTAAGATAATAAATGCTCATTTGTCAAACTGTCGGCTGTAGGTCTGCTACTGTAGAAATTTACATGTGATGCACTTTGTGACCCAACCAGCAGAGGTCAGTAACAAGTGTCATTTCTATGAGGTTTACAGTGCTGAAGGTTTCTACCTGTCTGCTGTGGAAGAAACGCTGCCTATTTAAAAGTAAATAGATATTATCAGCAGAATATATTTCAGGAGTAAAAATACCCATAATGTTTGCACAGTAGCCCCTGTCATAAGAGTTTAAACAGCATTTTTGTGTAATTTAACCATTATATATACTGTTGGTCAGTTTAATTTACAACAATGTATAATTAGATAAAATTAATAGTGAAAATATTCAAGTAAAGCACAGTTCTATCAGAATTGCACTTCTGCACAGTACCTGAGCAGAAGTAGTTAGTCATATCCACCACTGCTGCCTGTTCCCTACATCATATGTTCAATTGTTACAGCCTACTTCATGTCTCCTGGTTAGTGGTGGAAGATGTAAAAACAGCGAGGCCACTGTGTGAAAATACTCCATTACAAGTTACATGTAAAAAAAAAAAAAACACATACAAAGCAAGAAGTTTATACTGTACATATGAGCATGAGCAACAAAAATAACCTAAAGCACCAAGTCCCATTGCCAGTGAAGCCAATGTATCTCCAAATATGGGGATTAAGACTGAATAAACTTGAATAACTGGAATACATTTTCCTCAGTTGAGAAAATCCTTCCATTAAATCATTCAATCCATTTGTATTATCTGATTCATGCACTGACACGGTGTAGGAGGCAGAGCTGTTCATCATAGCTCATGAAAAGTTGACATTTTGGATGATTTTAAATGAACTCATGTAAGGTTTTATATGTAAAAACTTAAAATGAAAAGCAACCACTATGTATTGCTGTGCTATATAATGCAGTGGAGTGACAAGTACATTATTTCCCTATTAATTTTTTTAGTGGAGTGGTGTATTAAGTACAATACAACGGAAAGGCTCAAGCACAACAACTTCAAAACTACGCTAATCTATATAGCTTGGTCCTGACTATCAAGCTTTGTTGACCAAAGCATGTCAGAGAAAAAGAGCAAAAATGCAGTATGTAGGTCAAAGATAAAATGTAATCACAGTTTTGAGCACAAGAGGCGCCAATAAACACGTCTGACATCAGTATCTGAAATGATGAACTGTAGCAAAGGTGTGCCACATGATTCACTGTTGAGTAATCGCTTGTGCAACACGTTCTTCTTTTTTTTCAATTGAATAGAGTTATATATGCAGAAATGGAATCTTACATGCCGACACTTGCCTCCCCTCTGATCTCTCGCTTACATAGTTTTGCCTTCTCTCCCCACTAACCATTACAGGCTTGTCTAAAGGTGTATGGAGGTAGAAAATAACTCTTCAGATGTCATTTCAGTGTCAGTTTTATTTCCAACGCAACTCAGACAATACAAAAAAACAGTCCAGGTAGATACGGTAGATAAATAGTATAATGTTATCAAAATAGTTCCTTCACATTGTACTTTTGAGTGCTGAGGTTACACAGACTACAACTAGTAAAACTTAGGTGAATGAAGGCTACTCTGGCCTCTGTTGTGATGTAGTTGTCTACGATTCACAGCGGAGGCAAGTCCAATTTTAAAGGTAAATGACAAAATATTGAAAAACTCATGTCAGTGTAATTATACACACAGGATGGAGGAAATACACACAGGACATTCAGAGCAACACCTGGCAAAGTTCAACCACAAAGAACATTTAGTGTCTGCGTTCTGCAAATGGAGACGTTCATGAGCACTAACTTGTGGGGTTTTTCAAACAAAGGAGGCAATATGAATTTGCATCTGATGAATGAAATAACATTGTAGCCATGTCCTTGCAGACTTCAATTTTTTTTTATCCAAATTTACATTGTCAATTATTATGGAAAATGGCTTCATCTTTCAACTTTGATTACAAAATTTCACATCAAATGTAACAGAAGAAAAAGGGAAATTCCAATGTGCCCTTTGCACAATGTCAACACCAATTTCAGCATCATTACCTTTCAGAACATTTCACATTGCCCCTCCATCATTGAAGCCATGTGAGGTTCATTTTGTCTGAAGGTACTTTTAACATATATTCTTTTCACCAAGCTATATATATTACACACATACAGAACATTATTAGTATGATCATTATAACAAAATACTGATAACCTGACTGCACCTTCACAAGATTTGTTCAGTGTCTTTGTAATATGAGTTTAATTACTTCAACATTTGAATGCTTGTTATTTAAGGCACTCCATTTGCATGCTTTTAAACGCTGCTTCATACTTCATCACCACAGGTTTAAAATTTTAGAGCAGGCAGATGTGTGAAATTATATTATTTCAAGTTAAAAAAATAGTAATACTGATAATGCTACATTTGTTAAATGTATATTCATAGTTTTATTCATTATATCAAAATTCAAACTTTGCTTTATAAAATAAACAGGATAGTTTAAGATAAAGGAACTTAGCAGACTTTATATAATTAGAGGCTTTCAGTCTATATTTCATAAGAAAAGAGCAATGTTGCCATAGCGACCCTCTCACTGTTCAAAAACGACGATATCCGCCACTCCGTGCACTTGTGTGAGCTGTTTACAGTCAAGAGACGCCACCAGCTTCCGGGGTCCAGGCTGGGTGGGGATGAAGTGCTCCGTCAACGTCACTGTGGAGTGACCACCGACGTCACTGAGAGGAACAAGGAGGAGAGAAATGTTAGCCAGGAGAAGGAAAAGTAGGTGGGAAATGTGTGTGTGTGAGCTGAGAGATAAGGAGGCAGAAAGAGAGAGTGATGTGACATCTAAAGTACTTACCCTACAACCACTTCGTGGCCCTTTTGTAGACCCAGGCCCTCCACTCTGAACACCACATTCTTAAGCATACGTGGCAGGGGGTTGGTGAAGGTGATCTTTGCTGCCATCTCCTTACCGACCACAGCTTCTCCCAAAGGCTGCAAAACACAGATTCCAGAAAAATGTCACAAGGGTTGAACAAAAATATAAATCTTATATTTTAACCCCCAAAAAGCAGAAATAAAGTTATCATAAAAATACTGTGCAAAATGACCTATTAAATGCCGATCGAAAACCTACCGTGATGCTGAGGTCAGGTGTGCGGAGCCTGAAAGTGGTCTGGTTGGCTAACACTTGCTGGGTCTCACTGACTCTTCCAGACAGGGTCAGCATCAGGGCCGCCTGGTCCACCAGCTGGTTTTGGTACTGCTGGTAGGGCAGCACCCACTCAATGGTCTTTTCTGTGTGGGCAGATATAGAAATAGTTAGCATTTTTACTATGCAAGTACTTTATTTTAAATCATTAGCTTATTAGCTTAGCATTAAAAACGGAAACAGCTCGCCCGCGTCCATGGCCTCGGGAAGTAGCGGTGGTGGCGAGAGCATAATTTTTTTTATAATGTTGACATGTCCGGTTCTACTCTCCCTCGGACTTCTAACCTTGACCAGAGACAGTAGAAATATAGTATATACTGTGTAAAGATCTTCTACACTGTAGAGGATCTTTACCTTGACCCTAACCATTGTCACCCCCTCGTGCCTGAACCTAACCAATCAAACCAGCAAAGGCAACGACCATTAGCCAATCAGAGGCAGTGTAGGGCGGGGCCTGTCAACTCTAAGGTAGGGTTCGTAAGTTTGCATCCGGCTGGTTTAGCATTGATAGCTAGTCGAAGGATAAAATCATTGCGGGTTTTCTTTTATGGCAAACAGAGCACTAATGAAGTCAAGCTTTCCCAGGAGAGAAGCTCCATCAGCTCTACATCGTTTTCGTTTGGTTGTAATTTTTCCTCGGAGACTGAGACTTCCGCCGACTGCACCCATATCAGCGTCAGCACCGCTACCGCAGAGGAGCCTGTTGCTAACAGGTGTCAGGGTAGGACTGAGTTGGCGGCATTTGACGAGCCTCTCCAGCCACCCAACTTAAATTTTCCGACCAGACGTTTTGGTAAAGAAACTTTCAGCTGTGTATTTAGCTGCACCTGCTTGGTTTGCTAAATGTAAGTGGCTCCATTATGTGGCGGAGTGTGGTCAGCTTGTGTGTTTTGCTTGTGTGAAGAGGCAGCAGAGAGAAACCGGTTGATTTGGTGCAGAAGCTGTAAAACTCATAGTCTGTGCCTGCTCATCTCTGTGGCCTCATCCGAGCGGACGGTCTCCACCTTGTATCACGTGAAAACATGGCTACACAACACCATGACCCAGAAGAGACTGACTCCCCTCTCCCTGGTGCATGTCCACACTGACATTTTGAACTCAATGGACATTTGTGCCCTTATGAAAGACTTCATTTCCACAACACCTGAGCGCAAGGCCACATTTGGATTATTATGACTACTGGAGCACCTGGCCTGCAGCTCAAGGTAAGTTATTTGGTTTAAGCTGCCTCCGAGCAGTTTAATATTCAGTTGTCAATTACTTTTAACATCACTCTGATTTACCTTTAGAAAAAATCTGCATATTTGGAAATGTTCTTGTTTGCAATGGGCTTTTGGACATGTGTAATGCAACGTTATGGCATTATATTGTGCAATAGCATTTCACTGAGCCTTTTTTTTATAGACCTGGCTGCTGTTGTTGGTGCTGTTGCTGCTTTTTTGGCCTGTGTTGTAGTAGTGTTGTTGTAGGCCTATGTTGGATTTGTATGGGTTGTATTGTATGCTGTTGGGGCAAAATGCTCCTCCCACTACAGCACCTCCAGCTTACAACATCTTCCCGTGCCCCTGCCTCTATCAGTCCAAAGTTAACAAAATGCACCTTTCAGCACCTCCACAGTTCAGTAACTAACATGTTACATCTTGTTTGTTAAATCTGAGCAGAAACTTGGACTTGTTTCAGTTTTTGTTAGCTAGCCTGGCTATGCTAACCCGCTGCTGGGTGTAATTTCATATTTAACCTTACTGGAAAAAGAGTGGTATCAATCTTCAAATCCTGGACTCTTAGTAATGCGACCATGACAGAAAATTTTAATTTGAACATAACACTAAAATTATAGCTTAGCCTTCATTGGCTTAGCAAAGTTTCCCCAGCTGTTCCAGTGCAATAAATTGCATTAAAGCCAGATTACTGTATGCCAGAAAAGATAACGTAATCTTCCTCTTACAAATAAACAGTTAGGTCCATGAAAACACTTACACCCTTGCTCAATTCAGTAAATTCAGGGTTTGCTGCTGCAGCCTTACTTGGTCTGGTATGACCAGTAGCTTATGGTGTCTAGTGTAAGCTGACTATATCTAGATATTGCTGTGTGACAAACTCAGTTCACTGACTCTCAGACTCTTCAACACTCATGACGCTACTGTTACGCTAAGCTTTAGCATTTACCATCAGGTCATTATTGTCACTTGTGGGCACATTGTTCGTACAGTTGCTATAGTAACACATCAAACATATGCCAAGCAATATTAGCATTAAGCAACTAATCACTTCATCCATTGTTATCATAAAAATATTGACTATAGCAGCATTAAAACTTAGTGGGAAGCCAACCTTCATTGGGCAAAAGCTCCACAGGCATCTCCTCCTTCTTGATGGTTCCCTTCAGCACACCGGTGTAGTACATGACGGCCACCTGGCTGTGCAGCGTTGTCCGACGAGGCTGTGAACTCAGGTTCTTCACCAAGATGCTCAGCTTGGCGTCGGCACCCATCCTGGGCCCCTCGCCATCCATCTTCACCTCCACGCTAACGTCCTCTGCCATGGGTTCGGAGTAGACGTCTGGCTTGCTGCCATAGCGACTAGCAGTCTCCACAGCGATGCGTTCCTCTTCTGAACCTGGTAGAGAGGTGGGAGGAGAAAGTGAGTGCACCTCATTCTGTCTGAGGTTTCAGGATTTATTGACAGATATGAGAGATATGGCACGCGGTTCTTCCAAACTAAACAAACAGAAACATTTATTTTGATATTGTGAATAGCAGGTTAATCCTTATATTGTAACAGTTCCAAGAAGTGTTGAAATAATTCTGTCTGGTTCTGAAAAATATATCTAAGGTAGAGCTGCAGTTAGAAAAGTAAAATATGGCTGCTGGTACCTTCCTGGTGTTTGTACAGGTTTGTGATGTCTGCCCGCTCGTCAGAGCCCACTGCTTTGGTGCTAATGTTGTGGCCGACAGCTTTTTTCTCACTGTAGATCTGGCTGAAAGTACCATCCAGGTTCCTCTGCCAGTAGATCTTATCACTGTTGACCTGACAGGAAAAACAAACATTATAAACTCATAGTCATAGTGATGAAGTTGAACCAAAGTATCCCTCACTGTCATTTATTATTTGTCTTTTCTTCATATAGTTGGAAAGGTATGAAATTCTTTTTTTTGGTCTGGTAAGAATCGGGGACCTGAGAGAGAAGTCCCTATTTGAAAACAGTGAAGGTGTCTGCTGAGAAGCAATAAATCCTATCTATTAAATCTAAAAGATTCACAATTTACTCCTGTTATAGTTATTCCAGCTCCAAAGACATTTTCAGTTCCTTAATTCCATCAATTTAGTTTGACCATCTTCCTCTCATTTTGGTAATGCTTCAAAATGAACCTAGAGGGGAACTAAATAACAAAGACCCCCGTTCACTTTACCAATTTCAGCACTCACCTCTGCGAAGACAAAAGGCGTGTCATGTTTGAGGTAGACTTGGCCGGAGCGGATGGCGTTGACAGACGCAGGGCCGCAGCGGAAGGTGCCCTGGCTTGTTTCCTGGGGAGTGGAGTCAACAGCCTGCCAGCCTCCATGACCAGGAGGCAAGTCTGGTCTGGCCATCCAGCAGTCGTTCCATACATGGAAATTCCTTGAGGCAAATGGAATTGAGACGTTTTAATTTGAGTTTACCTACAGAGGAACAGCTTGACATTTTTTTGACATTAGCTTAGTGTAAGAGACTGTTTCCTAAACTAACAGTCTACTAATTAGTTTCATATTTAACAAACAAATATAAGAGTGGTTGTAATTTTCTCATTTAACTCTCGGCAAGAAATGTCTATTAAAGTAGAATATTTCCCAAAATTTAGAACTGTTCCCTAAAGATGACATAATCTTCAATTATATCATATGACGATTAGATTAAATCAGCTTTATTTAGCTACATAGCAACAAGTGTGCCGTATACTTTTGCTACGTAGTTATCGAAGAGAGGCGTAAGACCCAGCAAGAAGGAACAAGAAATGGCACCCATCATTCCAAGGACATTCTAAGGACATACCAGTGAGCAGAGAGATACCAAATTAGCCTCTGCAGTCTGAGAGGAGTTGCAGATAATTGAAAGAGCGTGATGTCTGCAGGGTTTCAAGTCGGAGGGGACTGCTTTCGGAGCAGATCTAAATATATGGTGCATTCCTATGGTATAGATTTAGCACCGAGCAATTTTCCTAGCAGGGTGTCCTGTCGCATCTTACCAGACAGAGTCACTATTGAGGTAGTCAATCGGCTCCATGTTGGCATCAAAATACACGTCTGTGGTGAGGGACACATCAGTATCATGAGCAGACTGGAAGTTGGTGACACTGCGGGCGGGTATCCCAAGACACCGCAGCACTGGAAACAAAGAGAGACAGATAGATTAATTAAAACTGAATTTACAAGGTCATTTAATAGATGTTGCTAGATGCTAAGACATGAGCACGCAGATTTCATTGCTATATGTGGAACTTCATTAACCTGGATGAATGAAAGCAACACATGTGGCTCTATCTGTGGCAAAAGTAGGAGGTATGGCAGGAATGTCAGTGTAAGGTATTTAGGGTGAGAGTGAGCTATGTCTTGCTATCAGGAGCAAAGCTATGTGCTAAGGTTAGTTAGCTAACATGTGAGGGACCCTACATGCACATAATGAATGAAATGTTCTGTCTCAGAGCAGTGAGAGCTAATGCAAAGGGCCTGATAGACGGGAAGTCTGGATCATGATCACTAGCAGACTGTTAATCAAATTCATGTGAACACTGGGAAACTCTTTTGTGGCGCTAGACACACACACACACACACACACACACACACACACACACACACACACACACACACACACACACAGAGTCTCTTCACATGCTTATAGCTTTCCACCGTCCACTAAGCTCCATAAACACACCATCACATGCTCTCTCACCTGTTGTAGTGACCCCAGAAAAGACCCAGCACTGTCCGTATGACACGGGTGTGCCATCGGAGGAGTGGTATTTCCTCAGGATCTCCACACTGCTGCTCCACGCAGAAGGAGAGACTCCATCGGCGTAAACTCCAGTCCAGTTCCCAACCAGAACCCCAAAGTCATCCTGAGCGTTTATCTGAAAAGAGGATGGGATACAGTCAATCACAGCTGACATATGATCAGGGCCTTAGCTACTTTTAAAGACGTGAGGAGATATTCTTGGTATTTTTGATGGAAATGTGGAGGTCTTAGTAACCTGGCTGGAGGTACGGTACATTCTGCAATTCATAAGACTAACACATGATAGATATTTTTAAGGCTGTTTCCAGTATTTCTAGATTTAATATGTTCCAAATTAATTCATCGTGGGACTCACAACGAACAATAAAAAAAATATATCAAACTCGGTGCAGCAGAACCAGAGATATCGTCTTTTTTATTCTTTTTCATTGTCAAGACTACAAGCCACGTTACCAACAATGCAACACAGTCACCGACTATTTGCTCTGAGATTTGGCTGTGTTATGCTAGAAACAGCTAATGTAGCCTCGGGCCGCTAGCCTCCAGCAGAGAACAGGAGCAGTCTACAGAGCTCTGGAGAGCTCACTTGTTTTTCTAACTCCACACTCCCAGATTTTCTTTATTTTCAGATTTACAGTTTTCGTTCCTGTTCGACTTTCATACATGCACTTGTACTTCCTGTGACCTATAAACAGGCTTTGATGTGAAATGTTGACAATGCTTTACAATACTTTCATACTGTATATATTAAATAATATGAGTGCTACAGGGACTATTGACCTCAGTATTTCTAAAATTCTGACTATAGCCCAGGTAATAATAGTAGCATTTCAAAATTTTATTAATTTATATAGTTTGGCTTAAAACATTTGTATATTCACATAATTGTCTCACCATGGCAGATAGGACTCTGACCACGTTGACAGCATCCCCTCGACCAGATGGAGGCATGTCACTCTTCTCCAGGACGAACAGACATGCATCCAGGATTCCTTCATGAAACTATAGTGAAAAAAAAAAACACAAAATATTAATAAAGAAAATAATTCATTTAAAATGGGGATTGGTCATATTTTGGGGAAATTGAATACATTACATACAATTAAACATTTAAAGGCAATAACTACATCACTTGGGAAACTATATATTTCTCAAACAAAAGTATCACTAATAAGATCTGCAGCTTGAACCAGCCTTCTTGCTTTACAGTAGTCGTAGTAGTAGTAGTAGTAGTATTTGTGGATTGCTTTACGGCACAAAACAGGAAGGTGGTGCTGTTCTTCTGGAGGTAAAGTTGACATTGGTAGATGTTGGAAGAATGACAAGGCTGCTGAAACATAACTTAGAGCATGTGCCACTGATGATTAATTCAAGAAGCTTTTTCTGGAACAAAATCTTGTTTACAGCCGTAGCATTATGTTTGCAAAGATCTTCATTGTGAAAACAGCTAGGCCGTACAGTACCACTGAAGTGAAATAGAGGTTTATTGTCCGCTGTGATCGGCCAAAACCAGCAATGACTCGTTCCTACCAACAAACATTCCCTGTGTTGCTAAATATATTTTATCCTGTGAGCCATACAGTAGAGCTCAATTCTGCCCAGCTGTTTTAGAAAACTACCAAGCATTTAAAACACTATATATATTTGGGAACCTTTTACATCCTCAGCAGGAACAAATGGGTGTGCAGTGTCTTGATTGTCCGTACCTGCCCGAAGTTCCATGTGCGTGCACCGATTTGTTTCTCTGTGCCGTAGTAAATCCTCCCGATGTCATTCAGCACGTACTCGTTCCTCTCCTCGTCGTCATCCAGGAACACTGTGTCCTCTGCAAAGACGTGACACAATTACATCTAAGTTTTTCATGCTGCGTCATACATGCACTGACGTTTTCTTTACTTTTAGATACGGATACAGATATCCATAAGATCCTATTAAACCAACCACAAGAAATAAATACATGGGCACATGTTTTCTCTGGAACTGTAGGAATCAACTCACACTTTTAGCTTACTTCCTGTCTGTGAAAGTGACCCCAAATTCCATGCTTTGTTTGCCTCTTAAATGACTGAACCCTAAAGGAATGTGATTTCTTTTCACAAATGGTGTAAAAGAGTCCCAAGGCCAGGAAATGGTTAAGAAACACAATGACTCCATGGACCTTGCAGTGGGGCCCACACTCATTTATAGGAAATAGTCTGTTTTGAGTGACATCAGAGCCACAGATTTGGGCGTTCACCTCTGACATGAGCTTCATAAATATGAGACTTTCTTTCTTCAACTCTTTATCTCTTGCTGTTTCCTCTGTGGTTACCGGTAGGTGTGGAAAAGGAACGTGACCAAGAATAAGAAAGGGAGAGCAGTGAAAGTAGCTGAGAACTCATGATGGACATGAGAAAAAGCAAGTTACAGGAAGACGGTCGGTTTAGTCCTGAGGGATGATTGAGAGAAAGAGGGGAAGTTATGCTTGGGAGGGAAAGGAGGTGGGTGGGAGAATGTGGAGTGTAACAGGAGTGCCATCAGATATTACAGGAGAAAGTAGAAAGAGGTGAGGCTAACAGTGTCTGGCAGCTGTGATAATTGTGTTTTTCACTTCTTACTGAATATTTCTGGAATGTATGGCAAAACACAGGATGAAGGAGGAGGCAAGGGAACAGAGCAGTGGAGCGATGGAGGGAGTGTCGGGTCAGCAGATAGCAAGGAGGGAGCAAGACTGGGTGGGAGAGGCATATAAAGGCAGGAAATACACATGGAAGCAGTAAACGCAAGGGAGAGGACAGGTTGTCACCAGCTGCAGGATTACTGTGAGCTCGCCCCGTGGCGTTTTATACAGTAATTGTAGGATTTTGACTTTTATGAGCGTGAGGGAAAGATTGGTCTCGGGAATAAGAGATTGAACGAGGGAAAAGGAGATTGGGCGTGCTGCCAAAAGCAGCAACCCCATAATGAAAGACCGTCTTTTAATCAAATCCAGGTCCAGATTTTTTTTTTATTATTATTTTGCTGCGTTGCAAAAACACTTCTTTTGTCAAATATCCTGTGTGGATAGTTTGCAGTGCTCAGCAAACTTAAAGAAACTCAGGAGAATACACAATGGGTCTCATTTCCTAATGCTTTTCTAAGTAAATAGTAGAATAATAACTACACATATTTAAACAAAAAAAAAAAAACAATGTCTGGCCTCCATTTACTTCTTACATGCAAACTAATAATTTTGGAAATAAGAAAATAGTACATTTCTCCAAAGTTTTTAAGTTAACATAAGTTAAGAAATTATATCCATGTGTAAAAACACTTTGTGAATGAGGCCCAATGAGAGTCTGTTTAGTTTTAGTCCATATTTTTCTATTAACAATAGGATCAAATTACTATATATATATATATATGAAAGGTTTGTTTTGCCCACAGATAATTATCACCCGTCTCTGCAGTTCCACTCAGCTCTACAGAGCATTTTAATGTCTTTCAGCTCATTGTTTTGGCTTTATGACCCACAACTTTAGTGTTTTTGGTCTTCCAACTGTTATTAGCATTATTTTTAGACTTAGTAAGTAGCTATTTTTCTTTGAAAAAGCTCGAAAAACCCACTGTGCATTATGAACTGCAGAGTTTGACACGCGACTCTTAGAAAATACCATGCTTGTTCAATCTAACACTATATTAAATTTCAACGTGTAGTTTTTAGTGCCAAAAATTCAGGTCTCAGCTCCCAGACTTTCCCAGATAATTATGATGTTGAGGTGAACAGTATTTACAAGAGGGAAACAGGTAATTAAGGTAATGCCGATGTGATGTGAATGCTGCATAAAAGCCACGTTTTCCATAGTAACAGACTGACTAGTGCCACCAAATGACAAAAAAGAGAAAAACATGACTCATAATTTGTGCGGTTTGCTCACAATGTTTTAGAACAAACAGAGAGGAGGGTATGAGTTTGTAGGCAGCGCAGCAGAGAGGGCATTGTCAATTGTTTTTGTTGGCCCAAGGAAATTAGCCTCAGTCTGACTTCTGAGTTCAGGTACGTCCTGAGCCACGGTAAGAGGCCACACCTCTTCGGCTCTGAAGGTCTGTATTACATTGAGATTTTATGCTACTGGAAGTTTGTTCTATTGTTATTAATCAGACCTAAGCCATAGTAAGTCCATCTTTGTGAAGTCCAGGAGCTAAAAGGAGAGTGAATATTGGACTCGCATTCATTACCCATAACAACTTAAAGGGTGATAATATGTCAGTGTTGTGTTTACAGCTTGTTTTTGCTGCCCTAGAGGGGCCAAAAAATCAGACAATGCAGTTTTAACTAGAGCAATCTAAGTATGCTCTTTTATCTATGAACCTTTTGAAAATAATAAAATATTAATAAACCCCAAAAAGTGTTTTATTTACACATAAGTAAAGGTTAAAAAATCATATCTGTATATACAAATATTTTCTAAATGAGGCCACTGGAGATCTGTTTCATCTTCCACACAAAGTGTTTTTCGGTCTCAAACACAGTTCAACAACGTGCCTAAGTAGCATAACCAAGTGTGCCAGCTGCTCGTAAATCATAGCCAGTGGACTTACACAACTCCCATAGACGCGCTGTAGCTGTTTGATGGACAGCAACACGGATTGAGCTGGTTTTCTCACCCATGTGTAACATTATATCAGGGCTCCTCTCCTAGATTAGGAGGCTGAACAGACAGAAGTATTTTGTGCCAGTATTTGTTATCAGAATGATGCTGCTGTTATAAAGCACCAGCAGTTTTCCCGGCAGTCGGGCTGTACCAGGCAGCTTTTCTGCTAGAGAAATATTGACTTGAAGATATTTTGCTTCAAACCGAATATTAACCCAGGTAGCATGTAATTCATCCCAGATATGTTATGTGATGTTGTCTTTTCTTCCTTAATTTTTCTCCTCTTATCACCTATTACTCATAGTATTGCGTACTATTTTTTTTCTTCCTCCTTTCCACATTCCTGCCCTCAGTTCATGTGAACCCTCTTACCTTCACACCAGGGGTTGAAAAGCATGACGATGTTCTTGCTGGAGTCATGAGTGGTTGCGGCCTCGCCCTTTAGAGAGTTCGTTGTCACGCTGAGCCCGTACAGGCCGATCACAGCGGTGGCTGGCGAGTTGACAGACAGCTTGATCTTGTTGGCGCTCTGCTCTACGATCTTTGCCTCCCAGCGTTCGTCCTCCAGGTGTTTCACCAGGGGAATGATGACGTGCGTTCCTTTGGACACCATGGGCAGGGGACCTGCAGCAGACAGGTTACATATGAGTCATGTTTTACCAGCGTGCATTGATATAGAAGAAATTAAAAGATATCACTATAGCAATGTTTTTCATGAACGAAAGCCTTATGTATTGCACGGCATTGTGTGTGTGTGTGTGTGTGTGTGTGTGTGTGTGTGTGTGTTGTAGGTGGTAATGTTGTCTCAGATTCAGATTTCTATCTAATTAAATAAATTTCAACATTTTGGGAAATGCACTTATTCAGTTTCATACAGAGAGTTAGATGGGAAGGTTGATACCACTCTCATATCTGTGAGTTGAATATGAAATAACAGCCAGGAGACTCTTGGTTAGCTTCGCATTATGACTATAAACAGGGGGAAACAGCCTGATCTGTGTCTAAAACGTCAACGCTCACTTAATCCAAGGACACAGTAAGGCTAGCTGTTTCGCCGCCCCAGCTTCCAGTCTTTATGCTAAACTAAGCTAATTTCCCAAGAGATTAAAGCTCACATGCAACTGATGTGCTATGGACTAGTAAAGTTAACAAAATAGCAATTAAAACATTTTATATGAAAAATGATTCATTCATAAATAAAGCTTTGAATTACACTTTACATGTGTGAGTGAAAATTCAGTCCTCTCTTATTTCTTATTCCCTGCTGATGTTGAAAATATGGATTAAATAAAGTTAGACAGCAGCAATGGAAGAAGAGGGATCAACACGTATTTGGGCACAGAGCAAACTGTATACTTTGTTATTCACGTCACAGTATTTGTTTGTCTGTTCTCACAGTGGAAGACACAATCCTCTCAATGTGCAAACCAAAATGGGCACTGCAGTCTCTCACCCTGCTGTGCATGGTTTCTCTGAGTAAACAAAATTCCGGACGTGCAAAACCTCCACAATACACACGTCCCTGCAGAGAGTCGAGCACATTTGTGACTGATTTATCTTAGCTTAGATGTTCCTTTTGTTTACTAAGGGCCCACAAACTTCCAAAGAAGCAAAAACAACTTTGTATAAACTTTCTCCTCAAGAAAAAAGGGTTGTGTTGAAGTTCATTCTTTCTTTTCCACTAACTGGATTAAGACTTATTTGATGCTTTCCTATGAGCTATTTGCTTTGTGATACCCTGCTGGTCTTTAGTTGCCATTTGCTGAAGCGAGTACGAAGTTCACCAAGAAATCATTGTTCTCCATCTGACCGCAGCCTGGGCTCCCCATCCTTCCTCTCTCACCTCTGGGTGCCTGTTCCAACGGAAATCAATGGAAAACGCTGCCTCTTTTCTGCCTGACCGGCGTCACCTTTATTGAAAATAGACCTGGAATCTTTGTTTGGCCTTTAGCGGAACAAAAGAGACGCTTAGAAAACGATGCAAAGCCCTGCTTTTAGTGCAACCCTTTTAAAAAACCCTTTTCACTGCAAATGCGACAGTGAAAGCAACGGTAATGAGAGCATGTCGACCGCGGGTAGCTCTGTGTGTGTTGATTCGCGCCCCCCCCCCCCCCTTAGCATGTCACTATCTAAGCAGCAGGTGACAGAAAATCACTTCTCTGTGGTGATGTAATAGCCATTTATTCCCGAGTGTGCAGTGGATCGTTGCAGTGTGAGGCCTGTAAATACCAAAGGGGAGGTGTCTGGTGTCCGTAGGTCTGGAAACCGTTAACACTGGGCTGGTAGGTGGAATCCGAAACTTGTGGTGTAGCTATGACTGTACTGCTGGGAGATTTCAATGTGCGAGCTACGCATAGTATTCTGACCACATTTCCCAGGCTCTGTTTTGAGTCAGTGGTTTACCCCTCTGGTGTTTAAAGGGCACCTCCATTAATTTTACGCATTGAGATCTGTTTATGCATCATGGACTATTTAATCAGTAAAAAAAAAAAACACTGTCAGATGAACTTCAGTGACACCACCCACCATGTTCCCAATGTGTCCATTTGAATAGATTGTTATTTAAACAATATTGACTAGATGTTATTTTAGTGTTGTAAACTGTGACTATGACAAAATAATGTTGATTTAAAAGTTGAATTTTTGATTTCAACCATATAACAATCTTTCTGAAAACAATCCTATGTTGACTTAACAATCTTTCTATCCGGTTAACTGTTTCATTACTTTACTTTTTCATTTATTGTAAAATACATTTAGCTGTTTCTATTATTTGTGTTACTTAGTTTTTCAACTGTTTATCCATTAACTATGTAATACTTTTATCTATCTATATTGATAATTTGTCCATTCATTTTATTTCTTCCTACAATCTATTTACTTCTTTATGGTAACTGTTTAAACCTAATTTCTAGTTTTAGAGATTAGTTGAGTTACAATCTTTCCACATACTCCCTGTTAACTGCTGAAAAACCTTCAGTGGTGTACAAGTACTCCTGGTTAGGAACCACTGGTCCAGAGGAGATTTCTCAAGTCTGAGTAATGATAATATCTTAAATTGGGCCTTTAAATTTCTGACAGAAGATTTGTGTTGCAAACATGGGGATTAAGTTAGATAAGAAATGGGCAGTTCCAGGTCAGGGTGGTTCTGGCTAAACACTAATAAGTTACAGATATCCCACCTCCCCCAGAATTTCTATGAGTCATATTGATAGTAGTTCCCTGTCGCCCCAAAAAAGGATATACAATATCTCAATATCTCTTTTTGAAGAGAGAGAGAGAGGGAGACAGCATCATGATTACACTCTCCTTGTGCTAAGTGGACCATCACTTTCTTGTGGCAGAGTCACACCGGAGCACAGCAAAGTCAAGCCCTGCCTAATGCAGTAACGATAATGACATTTTCACTTGCTGCACTGTTTGCAATGGTAGCTGAAATTAGTTTCTCTAAGAAGGGATGTCTAGAGTTGCATGAGGGATGCTGGATCCAGTGTTTATAAAGCTTTACCCATACTAGGAACTAAGAGTTGGAATATCTTGGCTTCTGCTGCTTCAGTTTTATTTATTCTATTTTATTCTGTCTCTTTATTCTGTTATGAATCCTCCATATTTATGAAAGTGTGATGTTTGCCCACTTGAACTTTATCAATATATTTTCTTTTTGATATTACTTTTGCCTTATTGTTGTGCTTCTCTTACACTCTAACACTCCACCGGTTTATCACTTCATGCTGGCTTTGTCTCTGAATTTATGGGCAACCCAAGTGCATTTTTGTGCATAAGGCAGTTAGATGTAATTCACTATGATATTCTATGGTATGTTTTATTAATCCTTTGCCCTCTACCTCAACAGCTACTCTCCTAAATAGTGCACTAAACCCTTAGTACGAGCAGGAAAAGGTGATGACTCACACCATCAATCTGTTTCTCTCGTACCTGTTTTCAGGTCCAGATGCAGCTTGTCGGTTTCAGCACTGAAGGGCCTGTTGAGCTCCAGCTCCATCTGGAAGGTCTGTCCTCTGCGGATGATCAGCTCGTCGCCATGGTACAGGTCGGTGTGATGCTCCCGTCTGTTCTGACTCGTCTTGGAGCTCAGCAGGTCGACCGAACGCACAGACAGCTTCATTTCTGAGAGAGGAAGTTTCACAAACAAATGTAAGCATCTGTCTGTGAGGATTATCACGATGTGTCCTGAGAGTTGAATTAAACCTTCATAGGACAGTTTACCTTCCATTTCCTTTGCTTCTCCATTCTCGGGCTTTGGCTTGGCAGGCTCCGGGGTCGGGTTAGGGGTGGGGGGTTTGACCATCTCGACCTTGTCTGTAACATCATAGGAGGAGCCGTTCTGGCGCTTACAGCAGCACGGGCACATCCTCCTGAGCCATCGGCGACAGCCTCCCTCTTCATGCTTTTTCTCCCCCTCTTTGTGAATGGTCAGCTCTACCCTGGTGGGCGGGGCTGCTCCGGGGAAACGCCCAATCTCCGACGTGCCTCTTACTGTCATCCGCTCACTTGGCATTCTGAGGGGGGTATTGAAAAAAAAATGTTATTTCAATTTCAGGAATAAAACTGTAGATACCAATCAAAATTAGTTTAATTACCCAGATAAGATTAGAATCATCCTGCTATTCCAAAAAAGAATATGTTGCAAATTATCAATTCAAAGGGCTAACCAAAACATTAATAAGCAAAGCAGTGTAATGAATACTAGCCTTAGCAGTATCTACCCATTGAGGTAGTTTGGGTTTCATCTGATCAGGATTTAAGACATTCATCTCTGAATAAATCCCCAGACCTCGGTGTGAACAGTTTTCATACATTATACCAAAGACATAGGCCTTTGGAGAATTCCTGAGTATTTGCTCTGTGAAATATCCAATGATTCTTGCTGGATGTTGCAGTTGAACGATTTTCTTTTTATAGGGGGAAAACTACAAACTAAATTCCATTAATCTCCACTGTATTGGTGTGAGAGCAGAAATCTCAGATGGACAAATAAAAACAAACCCATCTGCAACAACTGGACGTTAGGTGAGAGAAGCCCAGCAGCTCATTATATGTAAGCAGTCAGACAGAGATGCAAATGGTGTCAAAACATCGAAGAGGTCATTTTAGAGACTTTGTATCCGTAACAACAAAGAAAACATCTCTCCAGTTCTTTCATCTCTCTGTCATGAAACACCATTACACTTTCTCTTTTATTTTTTTCCCCACAATTACTGCATTCCAGACGAGCACTCTCCTCGGTCGTTACGCTTTCCCAAAGCATTCTGGGGTATTTAGCCTTTTTTTCTTGTCAGCTAGTCTCCCTCAACAATCTAACATGCCTCCATACAAACAGCTGGATCCCATCTGCCTCACCCCAGCTGCAGCGGTATAGTATAGTTTCTGTGCATGTCTTTGTGCGCGTGGTTGTAGGTGCAGCACAGAGCTGTAAATCATATGAACATTTATCACACTGTCATACAGTACAACAATAATCACAGCAGAATTAGATCCTGTGCAACACTAATCCTAAGCCCGTGTTTCCTGTCCATCAGCTTCTAAACTGGGGGTCACACGTCCTGCGCCAAGTGTCAGAGGGAGGAGGCCTTTCCTTCTCGCAGTCCCATCCCTGCCTTTTCTCACCATCTGCTATGTCTCCTTCTCTGCATAAAACACTGCAAAATAAATCTATTTTCCCCGAACATTAGAGAGCCATTGGAGTTTTGTTGGCACTTGTAAAACACCCGTGAGCTGTAATGAGCTGCAGCAATGCACGCAGTCAGGAGAAAAGGCGGCATTGTAAAGTAAATGCATATAGGAGATGTTTGGTTTATGGGGCTGTTATTCTCCCTTTTATAAACATCCTTCGCTAAGCCCCGCCCCCCTCAGTTACTGTTTATACTCTTGTCAGACTTTCCATTCTGGTTTGATAAGGGTGGAAGATTTGAGTCTCAAAATTTGTAAAAAATCGGTTTTCAATTTCACCTTCCTAACCAACGAACATTGAGTTTAGTTTTTTGGCTTTAAATAACAACTGTTGTTGTCGCTAATAGATTTATCAGCTGTAGTGAGCCAGCTTATTAATGCTAACTCCCCAAATAATTAGCTAATGAAATTGCTCCTTAGCTGTGACAGTGGTGCTAAAGTTATTTTTGTTGTTCATATGCACCAGGCAAGCTAATGTTTGCAGCTCACCTTGGAGGAGATTAACACAAACAGCCATTCCCAGTTCTTATTGAAATTTATTGAAAATTATCTGGTACAGGGAATACAACCTCTACACCAAGCTGTCCAACTACAACAAAATAATACCGCAATAAACTTGTTTAAATAATAATTTCACAAATATTAAAGTCAGTGTTATGATAATACAAAACATCCTTTGCATCCTCTGGAGGTTCCCTCCCTGTTTTTATAGCATGAGTGTGAAGACTTTTTTTTCCCTCTTTAGTAGGAATAATTTTAAGGAGTTCCCTCTTAAATCATACCTGTCACTCCAAACATGA
>NW_019524806.1:84432-158300 GCF_002814215.2 Seriola lalandi dorsalis
AAAAAAAAAAAAGTTTCTCTGCCTGTTTCTACTCACTCCCAGACCATAATTGGACTAATGTTAGAGGTGATAAGATCACAAATACAAGTATAATGGGCCAAAAAATACAGGAAATATGACTTCTTTTCAAATACAACAACTGAACAAAACGCTTTTCTGGCTGTTTTGTTGGTAGTGTGTGTCTTCACAGGCTTTGAAAAAGCCAAGTTATCTCACTACTGCACCTTAGGTGGCCTAAAATTGGCCAATTAGTCATCCACTCAACCCCCTAAAACCATGAAAAGCCATTCCACAAGCCTAATTTTTTGGCAGCATTGCTCTTCCCTCACACTTTACTGCACAGACCTAAATGGATTTATAATACAGCCATCAGCCAAGCTTGAAATGAAGTGTTACTTCTTCATCTTTTTCTCGCTTTGCCTATCACTACCCCATGTGTCACTTCTTTCAAAATGCTGCATGGTGCCCTCTCCCTCTGCAGCTCTGCACTTCTCTTCAGTCAGTTTGTGTTGGCATGCCGGGATGGTTGGTATGCCCACTGGCCCCTGAGATAAGCGCTTTAAATTCTTGTCAGTTTCCAAACAATATCGGCTTTAAAGTGGCAGGGCTCGTTTTGTTTGGTGATTTTGGACCCATGTTTAAATTAATTAATTGATTAAATAAAAAAATAAATATATATTAAATATCATATTGAATACCCAGAATGTCCTTATATGCAGAAGAGAAACTTGAAAAGGTTTAAATCCTCTGCACTGCACATCTTTCAAGGTCTCTGAGGAAAGAAAAAGGATCAGCTGCAGCTGGTTGGCCACCGACCAACAAGGCTGAAGGCTTGAAAATACCTTCGCTAATTGACTGTGTGGGGTTTTTTTTTTTTTTGACTGAACATGGAAAAAATGTTTTAAAATGCAAGTGTAACAGAAAAGCAACATTTTGAAGTTTGAGAATGAAGAGGCCTCCTCTTTTTTAACAGCTGGAGACAAATCAGGTTATCAGTGATTAATTGGATTTTTGTTGCATTTGATAACAAAACTAAGTTCAGCAGGTTCAAGGCTAAACTTCAGTCAGAGCTGACGGACTCTGACATGAAGGAAGGATGCTCAAGTTCAATAAGGACAATAGCTGGTGAGTGGTCATTGTGATGTTTTGATATGTTCTGTCCTTTTTCGCCAACGTGTTCTGATGTGTGTCTGTCTGTGAGCCTCCCTCTCTGTGTGGAGGCCACTGCAACACCTCAGCTGTACCAGAGACTTTCTCTTGTGTAAAAGAAGAGACCGTTAGATCCTGCGCGCACCGCTTCATGTTTACACTTGGCTTTACGAGACGTGAGAAAAGAAATGATCAACGTGGAGTAGAAGTGACTTACTTGCTCTGTATCTGTGTGGGTTCTTCTTTGGATCGGCGGTAAACCTCTGCTTCGTCCTGAGTAACTCTCAATCAGCGTCTGAAAACTTTTGGAAACTTTTTTTTTTTACTTCACTCGCTCCGCTCTTGGATCAGAATACTTAATACGCACGTCCCGGATTGTATTTCACGGTACTTTGAGATGACACACACCCCTCCCACCCTGCCCCTCCCCGCGCTGCACGGCTCAAGTTCCTCACTCCCACCAGGATGTCCCGTTCCAATGAGCGCGCTGCGTAAAAAGAGCGCATGTAAGGGCAACACGACGAGGAGCACATACACATAGACCACGAGCTGGGGGGGGAGAAAGTTTGTTACGCAATGTTCAGCTTCAACTTTTCCAACGCAGAGAGAGGGAGTGGAAGCAGACAGATAGAGGAGGGCAGGACCATAAGTGAAGAATGCTTGCATATGGTGAGTCCCAATGTGATGACTCAATAAAGACAATAAGTCAATAACTTGATAAACAGCCAACACTTTACACCATCAACTCAAACTATCACGTCATAAACTAAACTGGATGGAAAAGATCACATAGCTGTAAATTCAGCCTATAAACAACCTATAAACTGTACAAGCAAAAATAGAAATACTTACTATCATTTCCTAACAGCTTGTGTATTTATGCTCCACACGTGAGGTGTAGTTGTGACCACTAAAATAACCCCAAACCATAATTTGACAACAAATTCTAGGTCAAACTTCCTCTAGAGGAAACCCCCAACTGTCAGTGTAACACAAGGTTTCTCCTGCCCTCTCACTTTCACTTCTCTTTTGTTGGTCAGCTGACAGAAAAAAACCCTCAGGGGCCGAACCCATTCTGACCTCTTATCCAGTTAAAACCCCATCCCAAGTTTAACCCTTCAGGTCACAAGTGGCAGACTCCAAATCCCACAGACTGTGTCTCATATTTAAAAGATGGCATTTGCACATAGTTGATTTCAGCCCAAACCACCTAGTCAGCAAAAAACAATTGATTATCAAATATTTATTCTTGGTAATTTGCCTCACGGACTCTATGTCGGTCTTCTCTCAGCGACTGTTCATGACTAAAGTGGAGCACCAACCTTGTGGTCTGGCAGGCGATCAACATGAAGTCATATCTGATCAGTGCCGATGATGAAACTTCGATTCGTATCTAAACCTGCCTTCCTCTGTCAATCACTGTTGAACGGTTATGTCAGCAGACATTACAGCAACAATGTAATAAAAGAAATTCCAGCTTTCGTTCGTAATATGTTTCCCATGTTCATCATCTTAGCACGCTAACATTGCTAATTGGCACTAAACACAAAGGGACAGCTGAGGCTGATGGGAATGTAATTTGTTTGTGCAGGTGTTTACGTCGGCCCTGAAACACACACAAACAGACAAAACACAAACAAATTCAGAAAACATCTTCATCAATTTGACAAAACGTGCTGCAAATACAGAAAGATCTTGCACATTGTTCATTGCTTTGTGACTTTTGAAGTTAAAAGCACTGAGCAACAAATGCGTCCCAGCCGGGTTCATTACTGTTTTATGTCCCTTGGAAACAACAATTTGATTGTGTTGTGTGTATTTGCAGCACATGTGTTGTCAAACGGATGAAGATGTTACATTGCATTTAGCTCTGAGGGCCACAGTAGGTATTTGTTCATTACAAATTGAAATTTTGACCCGACGATGGCACTAGATGAAAAGTCAGAGGATCAATTCATCCCGACAGGATCGTGAATGTTTGCACCAAATGTCATGACAATTCATCGAAAAATTATAAAAATGTTTCACTCTGAAACCAAAAATGTCATCCTTGTGGTAGAGGAAGTCATCTGGATACATCCTGTGTGGAACACAAATGTCGTCAGTTTTCAAGACAAGTTGTCAAGACATTTCATTGAATACATTGAAACTTTGACTTCATGGTGATGCTAGATGAAAAGACAGGGGACCACTGAAGTCTGTAGGCCTTATCCTCTGGGGACCACGAATGTCTGCATTGTTCAGTACAGCCGTTGACATATTTTAGTCTGGACCAAAGTGGTGGACCGACCAACACATTTCTATCCAGAGCCACACAGCCATAACACACACACACACATGGGTGCAGTCGAGCAATACAAAGATTAGAGCTGACTATATTTGTGCTGCATGTGTTGAGTCGTGCTGGGTGGCTATAAGATATTCAGCAGTCTGTCAATCTGACAGAAGAGGCTGTTGTTTGCTGTGGTGGTATTGGATTTAATAGTAGCTTATCTCCTGCCACAAAGCAGGGCGTCGGAGGTCAAACAGACTGGATCAGCGTCACAGAGAACGCGTTAAACAAGATAATTACTGTGGTATTAAACAAAATGAAACAGAAAACAGACAGTAAACACCATAGCAACAAGGACCCCACTAAAAGTATAATTAAGACATTGTTTTGTCACTGGTTAATTGGACTGTATTTAATTTGAAACTGACTAAGAGTGATTGTCAGCTTTGGTAATGTAATGACCTGATGGCCCTTTTTCCTGTCAGTCGTTTCTCTACATGTCATGACAGAAAAAGCACAGGAGTAACTACTAACAACTAACAAGAATGAATAAATCCCGTTCAGGTGTGCCAAATCCAGGGCTCTTCTGTTGTATCTGCTGGCTCACTGACATGGTCTACACCTCTGCTTTTTCTCCTACTACATCACAATGAAAAGGCCCTGCTTGGAAAAAAACCTAGAAAAAATGTAGAAAACCAATAGACGAAATGATTCATTATTTTGCTACAAAATCATAGTAAAAATGAGTTTTTATGAGAATTGAAGCTTAGAGACATACATTTGATTTGCATTTTGAAAAACGCAGACTGTTTTCCCGTCTTATTGCTGATCCTGCTCGCTTGACACCAGCGTGATAAATGACATGGACAACATTTGCAGCTTCTGCAGAGCGGTGGACGTGAGAGGAAACATAAAGGTGACTCGGGTTCGTTGAGTATCTAAGTATAACAGATGGGACTGGATCCCGGCTCTCACTGTTCGTGGGAAAAGGAACAGCCAGCAGCAGGCCAAAGGAAACTTCCTGACTGTGGGAGATGTAATAGAATTGGGGAGAACGCTACCCCCCATCTTATCTAAAAATTCACTCACAACGAGTGAAAAATACAATAACGGAACAAAATGCTGTCATTCACCGAGAGTAGAAATAATTGGTATGAGCATTGATTTTTCTCTGCAGACATACAGTGCTCATTGTCTGTGAGAATAGTTTTGGCATGTGCTGTAATGACATTCCTCCGTTAAACAATAATATCGTTCCTCTGTTACCCAAGAATCAAACAGGCGCACAGTAAACACAGCTGTGTTTTACATGATAATTTGTCAAATATTAGCCAGCTCATATTGTGCTAAAGGAATTTAGTTTGACATTTCAGACATGGGAATTGTGCTTATTCACTCTCTTGCAGAGAAGATCCATACTGGTCTCATATTTGGACACTTCATATCAAGCTACCAGCAGCCTCCAGTTAGCTTAGGTTAGCATAAAGACTGATAAAGGCAGAGGGAAACAGTTAGCCTGGCGTTGTTGAAAGGCAAAGATACCAGCAAAATTCACAAATTAACATTTGTGATTTGCATCTTGTTTGTTTTATCTATACAAATGTCATAGTGTAACAAATATAACTTGTAGTTTTACCAGACTATGTTTGTCTAGCTGTTTCTCCAAGTCTCCTGTCTTTGTGCCAAGGTAAGCTAATGGTCTCCTGCCTGCTGTGTCTATTTCCCAGCTAAAAATGGAAATCGCAGAGCTTAGCATAAAGACAAGAAGCGAGGGCAAACAGCAAAAAAAGAAAAAAGTCTGAAACCTATAAAACCAGACTTTAGTTTTTGTACAAATGCAAGAAACAAGATACAATGTGTTGCTTAGCGAACTTTGGACAGAGCCATTGTAGCTGTTTCCTGACCAACAGTCTCCAGTCTTAGAGTAAGCTACCGTCTCATGGTTGTATTGGTATTTGGAAGAAAGGCATGGAAGTGCTATCAATCTTCTTATCTAACTGTTGGCAAAAAAAAAAAAAAAAAGCAAATAAGCACATTTCCCAACTTCAGCTACTCCTCGAACACCAGGTTTACAGTCTGCAATTTAAGTATTAATGTAGATTTGTTTGTTATAAAGATATCGGAAAGTATTTGCATCATTGTTTTTCTTCCTCTTATGAGGAATGAAACCTCTAACCCTATTTCACATACATGGATTATATCCTCATACGCACAACTTCCATATGTGATGAAGAAACAATACCAACTTTATTGTTTCTAGAGAACTGTGTGCTCCCCTCAGTAGTGGGAATGATTTATTTACCGGTTATGCTCTGATTTAAATGATTCATCAAGGACTTTGCATGTTTAACAATGGTGTGATGAAATGTGTGTCTGCGTACGTCTGTGTGACACTGAAGCGTCTTAATCAGTTGCAGTGTTCATTCCCCGTTTGCAGCGCGGGGGCTGATTCATCCACTGCAGTTGCTGTGGAGATGAACACAAACAGACAAAGCCAACAGAAGCTCTGAAATGATTTATCTGTTGCTTTGCCTCTCTGCTCTCAGCCCCCTTCTCTCACATGTAAGGTTTATTCCTTCTTTGTGTAGGTCCACTGAAGGTGTTTTATGAACACATTTTAGACAGGAAATAATTTTCTCTCATGAATAATTTACCAAACAGCAGACCACAATTAATTTATTATAGGACTTTGCATATTTTTGTGTCCCACTGTAAATTCAAACCCAATCTTTTTGCTCTTTCCATCTATATTGTCTGTACAAGGGATTGTGGTTTCCTAACATGTATTGTTGCAGCTTCATTCGAGCACTCATTTTAAGTGTTGAACAAGACTAAGAGTCTACTGCAGCGCTACAGGCTGTACAGCTCTGTGAACAATGTTGCTTCGAGCTAATTGCTAGCATACTGAGGCTGTACTTTAATCATAAAACAAGTACAGACAAATGGAGATTTAACTTAATGATGGCGCTAGAAAAAAAAATTGAGGACTCGCTACAGTGATAACAATTCGTCTTGAGGGGAAATTAATATCTGTACCATATTTCCTGACAATCCATCCAATAGTTGTTGAAACATTTCACAGAAAACCCTAAATGTCAACCTAAAACGTGACGCTTGATGAAAAGTCAGTGAATCATAGCTTTGCAACCAGTTACTTCACACTGGAAGAAGTTGACCTACAGCAAAGTTACCATAGGGAGAAATCTAGTTTGGCTAACTAAAGCTGTTTAGAAAAACAGTAGTTAGAACTACTTTGTTAAATACAAAAATGTTCACAATTCATACATGAACCAAAAAATGAAATACCTCACTATTCATGGGAAGGTGCAGGAACTTCAGTTTGGTTTTGTTATCAATAATTGCTTGAATATGACCATGGTGATTCTTCCTCAGGCTTAGATTCAAGAGGTTAATCCATGATGATGTTTTAGCTGTGAGACTGAGAACACCCGCCCTTGGCTTTTGTACATGCACAACACAAAGATCAACTGTGCGCAGGTGACTGCCCGGTGAAGGCAATGCCTGGGCATGCCTTCACAGGGTCAGGGCTAGAGTTAGCGGGTTAGGGTCAAAATGAAAGAAAAAGGGGGCCAGGGCTGATCAAAGGCAGGTCAATCACAGTGGAGAGCAATGGTAAAATAAACTCCACGCAGATGAAACTCCATGGCAACCGACATCATAGTTTTTTAGATATTTCAGTCAGGATCAAAGCTGCAGATCAACCGACTGACAGACGACATTTCCACCCCTAAAGCCATAAACCACTTTAACCTCAATACAACTCATTAGTGGATGATGTTAAAGGAGTGTTTTCAAAGATTTCAGCTTAGACATTTCATTTTCCACTGCTCTTGCAATTTACCCGTGGAAAATGTTAGGTGTCCTGTGTTTCAGTTTTGATTACAAATGACAACATCTCAACTCGCCTCACCACTGAATCACTGAAGTACACACCCAAACATATACTGTAACCATGAGTCTGTCACTTTTTAGAGGAAGCACACTGATGTCATTATTGTCAGTGTCATTGTTTCACACGTCAAAAGTCAAGTCCCAGGTGTTAAACTTTAGGTTTTGAGTTTGAAACCAATTTAAAATCAAATGCTTTTTTTATATCATTATTTGGGTTCATTATAATTCAACATACGTTCTAGTGCAATTGCAGACAGAATTAGATGATGACACTGACCTCAACAATAATTGAAGAGCCTTCTCACTGATTTGGGTATCAAAGCTCTTAATTGCTGAAATGTATTTATTAACCATGAAACAAAGCATCTTGTTTTTATACAGTGAAGGTATCAATACAAGCTCCTATTGAATATATTCTCCCTTTTCTGCATCTCTTTCAGCCAATTAAAAGAAATCCTGCTCTAATTTTGACAGTCATTCATGAAAAATCTCATCCCAAGTGCTGCTGACCTTGTATTATGTGTAAAAATTGGAAATGATTGCAACAGGCACCCATCAAGGGAGGTATAAGAGGTGTCATATATCAAAAGCCCTGATGAAGTCACTGCTGTTTCATGCCTTAGGCTCTAATCCACACCTCGGATTTGTACTATCACCTGCAGTGAGGCTTTGGGTGAACATGGTGGTTAAATCCTTCTACCAGGAAAGTAACCATGCTGCCCCCTGGAGGTCACAACCAGCACAGTTGGTCCTGATGGGTCTAATGCTAAAGACTCTTCACCTGTGTGTGCTGTTTTTAGTAGCATTTATAAAGCTACCACTTTTTCATGTGGTCTTTATTTTTCAAATTTTACAAATAATTGTCATAGCTTGTTGATAAAATATCACACAGGTATTATTTTGAAAGGGCAACATTAGTATTAGTATTAGTATTAGTATAAGTCTTTTTTTAATTTCTCTTTAATCAGGGGAACTTACCCATTGTTTTTTTTGTTTGTTTGTTTGTTTATTTGATGTTGTTTTTATATATAATGATAAATAAATACAATTACAAACAAAAGGTGGGTTCATATTTTGTTTTAGTGTCTTATTTGATATTTTCAGTTGTTAAAAAGGGCAGAAGCTCAGGATCTAATGAAGTTTGGTGTCCAGTGTGAAGTTGTGTGGATTAACACAGGCACATTATGAGCAGCACTGCAAGAGGAAATTTGCAAAAGCCCTTTCTTCTCTGTGTCTTGGCTGGAATTTGACTCATGATCACATTATTTGCAAAATCCTGGCTACAGCTCTTCAGCCATTCCAGGTGAAACATGTGATGTTTCTCTACTTTTAACTTTGTATTTAATTGATTTATGACTGCGCTTACTGTTCAGGTAACCTAATGTCAGGGAAGCCTTCATACCCAAAGCCACAGATGGTTTAATTAGTAGCCCGGTTGACCTTTTGTAACACCTTAACAGATTTGCTTCATCCATCAATATTCATAATCTCATGTGTGCTTTGAGTGTAAAATAGCCCGTCAAAACACAACTTTTTTCAGCACAAGAATTTTGCTATGGATGCCGTATGTTGTGAGTGAAAATTAGATTTCACTTTGCGGCTATAGTGTAGGTGTTTTCTTCAGCAATAAAGCAAACTCAAGAAAATTCCTTGAAGTCAAAATGTAAAAACTAAATTAAATGACATCTTAACTCATTTGTACAGGCAATGTGCTGAAAGCAGCTTGACTTAAAAAGGTGCAGTCTCTTGTCTTGAGAATGGTCTGCAAGGCAAAAATCATTCTCTGCATTTTCTGAGGCTCCAAGAGGGAGGAATGTGTGGAAAACACATTGTTTCAGACAGCTGAGACCACTTTCTCATTCAAGTGAATGGGAAACTGGTCTCAGACTTCTCTCCCATTCATGTGAAGCTTGAATGTTTTAAAACTTGATTCAAGTCTTTTCCTTCAGGTAAATTTACACCAACAGGCAGTGATTAACACCAAATCATTTTTATATTATTATAGCAATTATAGCCATATTGATATTATCTAGGATCCGTGCATGAAGTATAATTCTGCAGAAGAATTCATTCATTCCATCATTGTTAAAAAACCTCGGTAATGTATAATTCTATGTCCTTTAACCTCCTAGGACCTGGCGTCCACATATGTGGACCTCACATTTTGGGTTCTCTAGACCACAATACTAACTTTTTCTCAACAAGGGCCTGGTGACCACATATGAGGATATTATACCGCCACTCAGTAATCGAAATTTAAAACTAATGTCCTCATATGTGGACATCATTTTTCTCAGGTTTCCAATCAGCCTAAATAGCAAAGAGAAATTAAAAATGCACGCCATGCAAGAGTTCGGGTCTTAGGAGTTTAAGTTGTAAATTTAATGCCAAAGCTATAAACCAACAACGAAGACGCGGCTCACAATTACGTCATCACTACGCGTCAGCCACACGCCGCGTCTGTCGGGTCTACACGTCCCACACGTGAGTCGAACAACATTGTATTTACTACCATAAACTCTGTTTGAATCAAGTGACATTATGCACGAATTAAGCTAAACATCTAATTTAAGTGTTCTTTAAAAACTTGTTGAAAACGGCGACTTGTTTCGATGAATATCGAGCTTGTTTCTGTCACAGGTCTCGTGTAGCGAGTTAGCATGGACGTCTGTCGGTCGACTCCTTTAGCCGAACTACTTTTGCAGAACATTAATTAATATATCACCGCGTATCGGCAACTATATTGACCTCATAAAACACGACGTATTGCTCTTGTTTACATTGAATTTGCGACCTGGCCTGTATATCAGTCCCCTCAGTCTTCGATCAAACCATCAGGTCTGGTAGATTGAAACATAAGAATCGATACTGAGATTCTCTTTACTTGCTTGTTAGTTTTAGTCTTCTGAAAAATATTGATCACAGAAGCAGCGTTTGCTATAATGTGATCTCATTCCTACAGACATGAAAAGACTTACCCCTACCAATTAATCATTTATTTAATTAGTGAATCAAGTGGATGTGAACTTTCGCACCAGATCGTTATGATAACTTCTCATTGTCCTGTCATTTGTTTCCTATTCCAGACAGAAGATTAAATCAAACTCCTTCTCTAACAAGACCAAGACATTGCACCGATCACCTGCATGCTGTAAGGTGAAAGCTATGTTGGCAAAAGGGGAGGAAAAAAAGCCACAGAAAGGAGGAGGAAAGAAGAGGAGACACCCCGGGGAGGATGGGGAAGGAGAAGAGAAAAAGAAGAGGGGAGGAGAAGATGGAGAGAAGGGTCAGAGAGACGGTGGCAAGAAGCGCCTGGATGCCCTGAGTGTGGGCTATTTCCGCAGAGTTGGGGAAAGACTCGGTGAAGGCTTTGAAGATAACGAGGAGAGAGGTGAGGATAATTGTTTTTCTGGAGATCTGAGGGAGCTGGAAGTTAATAAATGTAGGGAATTTACAGCAGATGGGCAAATTACATTACACTAGCACACCACCATATCAGAATCAAAATCAGTGCTTTAGGGCTGAATTGTAAATGGGAGGAAAATCTTTCTCTGTCTTCTGAAATCAGTCTTATAATATCTGACGAGATGTGGAAAATCTCCCTTGATAATTACTGAAATGATTTATTGATTATCAAAATAGTTGAAGGCTTGAACATTAGCCCGCTGGGTAACGCTGGCACATTCCCAATAATGTTGATTTATGTGCATTGTCCCTAAATAAATGAATGAAATGAAACTGAACTCTCTTTAGCTTTATTTCAAAAAGCCCTAGCTCTTACTGGATGTACAGTATATTAAGTTTGGCCAGATGACAGATTCATTTAGGAGCAAGTTTGAGTGTCTGAAAGTCTAAATAGTGCTTGAAGAAAAGTGCTTAAATGAGCTGTTGGAGTTGGATGTAACAATTGCTGGAGATCTTGAGTTATTAATGTCTTCCTGTTGTCATATTGCCCACATGCTGATATGACAATGTTCTGCGTATTGCAGCTTATTGCATCATTCTAGCCAAAATATAACAAGCAGGTCACACTGCCTCCCTCTGCCCAGCTCCATCACAGTTATATGTTTGACTCCAGACCCTTAACAAAATTTCTCATCTCTGTTGACACTTGTTGACTCTCTTGTATCGCTCTCATTGTCTCCCACAGAGATGTTTGTGGAGAATGTGCTCTCGGAAGTAAAAGGTAAAGCGACGTTGGTAGCGCTGGACCGGACAGGAAGCATCACCCTGCAGCGGCTGCTCCCACTGTCCAGTCTTGGGCAGGTGGGAGAGGTGCTGGCTGAACTAGGTGGAGAATCAGGCTCAGAGTTTAAGACGGTCTGTTGTGATCGGTGTGGGGGCCACGTGGTGGAGAGTGCAGTCAGACAGATGTCCAGATGGATGGGTAAGATTATATGTTTCAATCTCAGTGAATGACAACTCATCAAATTGGTGAAATCACACAAAACCACCAGTAAGGCCTCAGCCCTGTGTGTTTCTTTTCCATCTCTCTTTTAGAGTTATCACAGAAGGAGCCGTCTGCTACCACAGAAGAAGAAGGAGGAGAAGAAGAGGAGAGTTGTGGAGTGCTGGAGGCCGAGGTGTTGTCTTTAAGTCAGGTGGTCAGAGACAACAATGCAGAGTTCATCAAACATGTTCACGGCTCACACGTGGTCCGCACACTTCTACATGTGTTGGCAGGCTGTGTTGGACCCCCCCGCACTGAGTCCCGTCCAGGTACGCACACACACACACACACACTCAAACAAACTTCATGGCCTAACATAGCGGTTTTCAAAGTCTGTCACGAGGTGTGTTTCCATTAAACAGCTTAATGCGCAATTTGAAGTTGTGAAGCTAAAAAGGAGTAATGGAAATACGTGATAGTTTGAAAAAATGATCAAATGTCACAAAAAAATATGTACATTCACATGAAGTGGTTTTTTTAAGACTGTTCAACAAATCAATAGTCCACAAAATAAATTGAAATGGCTTCAAGTCGTGGCTCCTTCCATGTCATGCCCCAGGAAGCCAGATCCAACGGAGAGGCAGAGGAGAAATCCGCCGTCATGTTTCATTTTAATGACATCGCAAGAAGATAAAATCCAGCTTTGTTTTGACGACTTTTCTAAAAAAAATTGCGATGGAAACGTGGCTACTGTGAGCCCCCCTTACACAGGTCTAGACAACTGTGCCCCAACCCCCCCTCATTTTGAGCTTCAGTAATAAAAAAAAAAAAAAAAAAAGATTTTGTCACTGATTTTGGAACTACAGTTCCCATAATGCGTGCAAACGCGTGCATATGCAAACAGGAAGTACAATGTTGCTAAGAATTTAGGGATTTAGTGGATTTCTTGACGTTTATTCACGGCGGACATGGAGATAATGATATCATCAGAAAGTGGAGGTCACATTGAATCTAAAAACTGGTTTATCATGTCCACTCATTGAGCTCTTAATTAGGAACATCTGTCCACCTGCTTATTCATTCAATTATCCAATCAGCCAATCATGCGGCAGCAGTGCGATGCATGAATTCCTGCAGAGACACGTCAGGAGCTTCAGGTAACGTGATCTCAGTGACTTTGTCCTTTTGTTTTGGTGCCAGACGGGCTGGTGTGAGTATTTCTGAAACCGCTGATCTCCTGGGATTTTCACATACATCAGTCTCTGGAGTTTTAAAGAACCTGAACGGCCTCCGTGTGTGTGTGTGTGTGTGTGTGTGTGTGTGTGTGTGTGTGTGTGTGTGTGTGTGTGTGTGTGTGTCTCTGTCTCTGTGTGTGTGTGTCTCTGTCTCTGTGTGTGTGTGTCTCTGTCTCTGTGTGTGTCTCTGTCTCTGTGTGTGTGTGTCTCTGTCTCTGTGTGTGTGTGTCTCTGTGTGTGTGTCTGTGTGTGTGTGTGTCTCTGTCTCTGTGTGTGTGTGTCTCTGTCTCTGTGTGTGTGTGTCTCTGTGTGTGTGTGTGTGTCTCTGTGTGTGTGTGTGTGTGTCTCTGTGTGTGTCTCTGTGTGTGTGTCTCTGTGTGTGTGTGTGTGTGTGTCTCTGTGTGTGTGTGTCTCTGTGTGTGTGTGTGTCTGTCTGTCTGTCTGTCTGTCTGTCTGTCTGTCTGTCTGTCTGTCTGTCTGTCTGTCTGTCTATGTGTGTGTGTGTGTGTCTATGTGTGTGTCTCACAGCCGCCGCTGCTGCTCCAGCTGCTGACTGTGTTGATAAATGAGGCAAATCATTGGACCAGACAACAGTAACTAACTTTCAGTTGTTGTTAGAGCCCCGGCGTCTCCCTCTCACCTCATGTTGCATCTTTGCCACACATCTCTCCCTCCAACCTTCCCCTTTAATTCTCCCTTGGCAAGGCACGCTTCACCCCTGGCATAACACATGAAGCTTTTCATGTTGAATGTCCGTGGCCCCGCATCAGCCAGTGTCAGGCAACACTGGCACTGCTCGACAGTTTCTGACAGCTTCTCAGAAAAATGATTTCACCCATTCTGTGTTGTTCTTCACCTCAGTCTCCACTTCTCTTTTTATTTAAGAAAGACAGGAAGAAAATAAAGCTTGTGATAGTTGCCTTCGTCAGCAGGAGTTCTTTGAAGCTGACCCAGTGTGTCAGGACATTTACACCCTAAGGCATGTTCACTTTAAGCTTGTATTGATGCCATTTTTTCTCTTTTGATATTCTGGGTTGGTTTTTTTGTGTTTTTCCAGGTGTAAAAGAACGCAACGTTGCTCCCCAGCTGACAGACTTTGAGATCCCCACGTCATTTTGGTATGAGCTGAAAAGCCTCACGGAGACCTTGATGGAGAACGTTAATCGTGAGTCATCTTTTATCAAACCCCGGCATTGTATCCTTTTGCTAGTTGTTCCCTGAACAAAGGAGACTTGTCTGTGTTAAAACTGCAAAACAAAGGGAACTATCTGTATTTCTTTTCTCTATTCATATCTAATTTGGGGTGTCAACAGGAAGTGGGCACGGTGTGTAAATAGGCTTAAACAGCTGCTGTTCTTTCTTAAATTGATATTGCCTTTTATAGATTTCATTTCATTTTTTAAAAAGGGTCTTCACAGACACGGTCAGCAGTGCCGTCTCCCCTCGCTTGTTCTCTGCCATGTGCGGGAACATAACCATTTCTTGGAATCAGAGAAACATTTCAGCCTTTTCAATGCAAGTGCGGACTCTGAGGCGAGTCAGTGGGAAGTGCTCAAGGGCAACTGTTTTGAATAGAAAGTTGACTAGCATGTGTTGAGTCTACATGACGAATCCAACCTTGAAGAATTAATATGGCAGCACGGTGAATGGTCTATAGGGCAAATGCGCAAAGTGCAAGGAAACCTGAAGTGGTTCCTAACAGAGCTGCCTCACAGAGAGTGAAGGACACGGTTTTGTTGAGGTCTGTCAAGTTATGGAAACAAAAGAGAGACACACAGCGTCTGGATAACTGAAGAGAGAGACAACACACTGTTTCTGCATCAGTCCCCTCCACGCATCACTCAGGGAGCAGATTTAAACTATAGGTTTAAGGTGACCCATGAGTCTGACATGGTGTCATTTAAAAATGATATAATAATAAAAAGACAGTCTGCAGTAAATATCAGAACGCGTCAAAAATTTAGGATCAAGTTAGAGATTCTAGAAGAATAAATAAAGTGAGTTGTGTAACATAAAGTTGAGGTTATGTAAGTAATATAAGGCTTAGCTGCAGTTATACATCTTTACGGTTCATTAACATAGATAAATAGATAGATAAACTTTACTGTCATTCAAGCTAAACACCAAACGGTGCATGTTGAACAAAAAATTTGTTTCATTGGCTTATAATAGTAAAAACTATAATACAACTACACTGCAACAAAGAATATATTGTTATATATTTTACATTATATTTCACATGATAGTATTTGTGTAAGGAAAAGAATACTGTTTCACATTGAAGTCACTGTAGTTATCAGGATATGCCTGCAGATCTGTAAGCGACGGGACTCACTGACTTCCAGTTTCCTGTCGTCTGAACCCATTCATGAAGCGCAGAAGGATTTTTTTCCTATCGGAGCAGAAACATAAATGATCGTGGGAAGTAAAGAACCTTCCTGATCAGAAATCCTCCAGATAGGGTTATGTATCATTTCCCACACGTGGATTAGTGTTTCCTCCTCTCTACGTCTCCAGCTCCAGCGCCGTCTTTAAGCGTGGCGTTATAAAGTCTGGAGGTGCTTCAGTGTACTGTATTGATGATTTTTGTGAACTGTGATGTTTGAACTGTATCATCCTTGTGTGTGTGCCTCCTGTAATACGTGCTTTAAGCTTTGTAAAATGTTGGCTGTCTCCTGCTCTAAAAATGGGGTTGGAGGTTAGTTCGGGTTAATCCCTTTATCCCAAATCTTCTTCAGTGATATTGGAGAGCTGCACTTCTGCAGTAACGCAGAATAAAACGCGGATACTTCATGACCCTTCCCATAATTGGAGGGTGTTTTCTGCCTTCTGTGGCCCTGAATCATTTTTAAACACTGGTTTCACTATACTATAATTCTGCATGTAATGCCATCGTTCCTGTCTGTGCAGATTCAATTCTACCAGCAAAAAGATTTTATCTGTATATCACCATAGAGATCCTCATGCAGCCACTCACCCGTTGGTAAACAGGGATTTTACTGTATTCTAAACTGCAAATAAAAAAAGAAAAAGGATGAGAATTTTTGCTGTTTCTTTCCATATTCCGTGAAGACATGATAACACAGGGTGAGAGGAGACACTTATGGGTAAAGAGATAAGCAAGCAAGTAAAAAAAAAAGGCATGAGCTTCTACACTGAGCCAGATGATTTAAATTATTTTTAAAAAACCTGCTTTGCATGTGTTTCATCAGGAAGGAGAATGTGTTTTTTTGAAGAACACTGGATGTAAATATACCCGTACCTTGCCACAGGGCTCCTTTTTTAAATTGGCAGAAAGTTTGAGTATTTTTCCTCTCCCTCCTTGTCTCCGTCGTCTCTAGTAAGTGTGACAGACGCCGTTGCCAGTGCAGTGTTTCAGACCATGTTGACCGTGTGTCACCGAAAACGGCCCAAGCTCTGCAAACAGCTCCTCGGGCGCGTCATGGAGTACCTGACGAGCCGCAGTGCTGCTCCAGGAGTGAGGTGAGAGCCGAGTGTTGAATTCTACTTCATTGTAATTGATTTTATTTTATTTTTTTTTCAAAGATGTAACTGTTAACGGGAAATGTTGTTGTTGTTGTTGTTGTTGTTGTTTTTGTTGTTGTTTTCCCTGTAGTCCACTCCTGGTGTTTCTGAAGGATCAGGCCTCTAGCCGCCTCATCGAGACGATCATACAGCTATCCCACAAGTCCCTTCTCCGTGATCTCTACAAAAACCATCTCAAGGGTCAGCTGGTCGAACTGGCCCTCCATCCAATCGCCAACTTCCCCATACAGAGGCTGACGGCGGCCTCTGCCAAATGCAAAGTGGTAGGTCGTACCATCTGGCGGCGCAGATGGAGAGTGATGAATTTACTACTGGGATAACTGAATTTACCTCTATGGCCCGTTTGTTTCTCTGTAGTTCCCGAGGTTGTTTGATGAGCTGGTCCAAGGAGTGGAGGCCATCTTAGCCGCAGGCCACATGGGGGTGATCGTCCAGCTGGCGGAGAGCTGTGCAGAAAGTGAAGAGAGACAGGACGAGCTGATGCAGTGTCTCCTGCGTGTAAGCCTCAAGGAGTGTTTGTTGTTGTTATATAGGTCCATATGGGTCTTGAATCAATATAACAATACCCTTGTTTCTATTTATTCCTCCTTCTTTATGAGTGGGATGACTGAAACTCCATAACCACACTATAAACGACTACTTCTTGTTTGATTTATTGATAATGGATTCATTGATGTGTTTTGGCTTCCAGGCGTTTCACTGCGCTGAGCCCGGCTCGCGACACGTCAGCTGCCTCCCTCTCTTCATGTCCCTGCTCACCTACGAGGTGTACTACCACTGTGACACAGCAGAGGGCAGCACGCAGACAGAGGTAAACAGCTGAGAGGAGTCAAATCAAATCGTCTCTGGGTTGATTTCGACTGATTTAGTAGCGAAAAGCAGCAGCACAAAGTCCTTTGAATACCAGTGAATCCCCCAGTGTATCGGTGTTGAATAGATGTTGCAGGTGCAGGGAGGTAAGGTTGTGGTTTTCTCGATCATTTCTAGGTCCCACTGTCCTCCATCTGTTACCATGGCTCCCGGCTTGTTCAAGCGCTGGCCCGGTTCAAGGAGCGCTCGCACCTCCTCAGCAGCCTGCGCACTCTGAACCCTGCTGACCTCCTGAAGCTGGCCTCTGACCCCGCGGGCAGCCACGTCCTCCAGGCCCTCATCACCACATCGAGCGACAAGGGCAGGGGCAAGATCCTCAAGAGAATGGAGGTACGAGTACAGGAGCGTCGACGGCTCATTAGAAGTGAAACGATTAATCGATGAGGTGATCTTTGGGTTTTGGATCTTATATCTTACCATTTGTCCTCCCAGGGTCTGTATGTCCAAATGGCCTGCTCCAGGTTGGGCAGTCGGGTGCTAGAAGCCATATGGAACAGTGCATCAGTCAGTCAGAGGCAAAGCATCGCACAGGAACTAGGTAAAACTAACAGGGACTTTAAATAACTTTTATATGGAATTACACATTTCATGCGACCCAGTGGCCGAGTGGTTAGGGAAATATCATCATCATCAAAGGTTTTAATTTGTTTCCTCTCCCATCTCCCCTTTCAGTTCCAAGTGAAAGCCAGCTGAGGTCCGACCAGTTCGCTCGTCACGTCTGGGCCAAGTTCGCCCTCTCCCACTTTGTGCACAGACGAGCGCATTGGCAGGAAATACAGACCGGCGAGTCCAAGAAGCGGAAGCTTTTCAGTGACATTCTCGATTAGGAAGTGCATATTTGTATCATCTTTTATTGTTATTTGATATATATTTTGACAAAAATTCAAATAGAAAATTGTCCTTATTTGTGTTGTCTTTTAGCTTTTTAATTAGAGTGTGGGGCTGAAGGGACGTCGGCACTGTCAGTCAGGACAAACCACTCTGGTGTTATTAGGTTATGTGGCCTGTAGGGGACGCTGGTGCAGCATTGATTCTTCGGGTCTTGTTTTCCCCATGTTCTCAAATGAATAGAGCAGCTCAAGCTCAAATGTGTGAACATAGAGTCACTTAGAAAACTGTCTGAAACTGACACAGACACACAGCTGACACGACTAATCTTCTTTTAGTTTGTTTTTTTACAATTAGAATCTCAGCACGACTCTCAATATAATACAGTATATATATATATATATACATATACATACACACACTGCATGTTGTATATAAAAAAGAGGGTTTGGTACATTTCAGACATTTGGGGAAAAACAGATGAAAATTATCAGACAACCCTTGAAGCTATAGTGGATTGTTGAGTTCCTCTGAATCTAGTGTTTCCTTGTAACTCCTTCACGGAAGCACAAACAAATTCAGGCTGTTTTAAATCGATCTGTGCCTCAGCAGTGAGCTGCTTTTGTCGCAGGTCTGTTGGAGACACATTTACTAAGTCACAGAGGAGAACATTGATTAGAAAATTGGTTTTAAGGAGGAGGACCTTTATCCTGGCAGATGCTTCTCAGTGGAGAGGAAGCACAGGGGCCGAGGAGCCACGCTGCAAGACGGCACGTGTTGTCTGTGTGGGAACAGCAACAAAGAGCATCATACCTCTAGGTAATAAATACAGTCAGCACGCAGATCTCAATACTGTACTGACAGTGTCCCTATGTGATCACCTCATAATATACAACCAGGGGTTCGTTTCTAGTGCGTTTTTACATCTTTGAAGCGTATTTTAACAAAGACATTCATTCCTAAGATCATGGGAATTAGTGTCAACATGTGAGGCACAAAAACATAATGATTTAATTAATAGTAATTCAGTCCAACACAGTCCTATAATGAATGCTAGTTGAGCTTGAAAGCGTTCACACTGTCAGAGTTGTCTGAAGGTGTGGAAAAGACAGATATGTTTATTCAACATTATGGTAATTTTGAGGCTGTAGGTTTGATTGATTTATATTATGACATTTTTCTGATATTGGCAACGCTTCTTTTAATATACATCTAATATACACAACACCAAAATACGGATGTCGCATAGAATTACATCAACACAGTCATATAGATGGATAGAATAGAAATATATTTCGTATTGCGCTGCATTACATCAGTGAGGCGTCTCTATTTTCAGTCGGTGTACAGAATGTAAAGTAATGAGAACCACCCTTCACTGAAGCATGTCTGGACCTAGAGACCAATTTTAAAAAGAGCTTGGCACTGAGGAGGATTTAAAGGATCAGTTCACCCAAATCTGTTAAAAAAACAAAACACATTTTTCCACATTCCTCTGGCATCAGATAGTTTCATTTGGCTTTATGTGGGGAGGTTTTGATATGCCACATGAATACAAGTGAGGTGCATTAAATTTTGTTTGTGACGTTGATATCATAATGAGGGTGCCTGACCGTTCCTCTTGCAGAATATAAAGCCGAACTGTCGGCTATGTTCATAAGATATTTCATAGTCTGAGTATATGCACACGCCCATGAAGATGTAATGGGTCCACTATAGGACACAGCCAGCCACCTCAGCCATTGGATGCGGAGCCTGATTTTGACAGTGGCCTCACTAACCCACGGCCGAGCCATGATGGTCTCATCCCTCAGTTATAGTGCGTCTTGCACAAACACTACTGATGCAGAACGTGTGGTCGTGCAGGTGACTAGGGAGAAAGCTCAGTTTAAATGTACCCTGTAGTCGAATCTGTATTTGAATCAATAGTTAGAGATGCTTAACTTAGCATAAAGATTCAAAGCAGTGGGAAACAGATAATCTGGCTCTGTTGAAAGCTAACAAAATACACCCAGCAGCACCTCTGAAGCTCATTAATGAACACATTTTATCTAATTTGTTTAATGCACATAAAAACGTATAAAAGGAGCATTGCTCCATTGTTTTATGGGGTTATGTGATGGACTGAATCTAGGCTGGGAACAATAACCACCCGTTGCCTGTGATACAGTTGCTATTGATGGTTGCTTGGCAACCTCACGGTGACATTTCTAGGTCTCTGTCTGAAATCACACCCTTATTCACCTATTCTCTAGTATCTCTACTTCCTATTTTGTGCCACAGACATCCAATAATTTCCCTATAGTGAGTAGTAAATTGAGATTTTGGACATGAGTTTGAATCACTATCATTTTGTTTAATCTCTGACAGATTTACAGACTGTAATAGTTGCATATATACAATGCATTGCATGTACATTGCATGAATGCTGCTTTTTTTCCATTGCACAGATTTCAGGATTTGTATTTTAAATGCAGTGCACTATACAGTAAAGGGAGTGACTATGGACAAGGTCCAGCAAATCACTGCTCTCAGCTCAGAAATAGTTTCACAAAAGAAAAATTACTGTAAAACTACAACTTCTCACTTTTAAACAACTTTCTGAACAGACAAGACAACAGACAACATATAGCATGTTCATTTTGGAACTATGTCCCTCTGCTTTCAGTCTTTGTGCTAAGCTAAGCTAGCATCTCCTGGTTCCAGCTTCATATTTACCAGACAGAAGTGAGAGCATATGGATCCACTCATCCGACTCTCCGCAAAGAAAGAAAATGAGTTTAGCAAAATGTCACATAGTTCTTCTGAAGAATGTGGTTTTATGAGTTTTAGCTACTTCAGTCATGTTCAATCATTATCCAAGATATTCCCCATTACAAGGTTGAGATCAATACTAATCTCATGACGGCATCTAGTTATAGTCTTGCAATATTTTGCAGAACATATGGCTTTGCTGTCACCTTTTGACCTGCTATTAATCCACATTACTGGAAATGTGGGGAGCATTGCATGAGGCATTAAGCCCATAATGAGGCTGATTTGTGCCCTCCTCTTCAGCCCACTATTACAGTCACTTGGCCTGATGGTCGCTCCTGCTTTGACAAACCAGTACTAATTACATGTGCTTCATTCTGAGCGTGACGTTCAAGCGAGACTGGTCTGGTTCATTCTCGCTCCCTTTTGTTGTTTTGTTATTATAGCTCTGTGCATGTATAATCGGCTCTGTGCGCTCGGGAGACAAAGCAGAGGAACAATGACCTTTGGTGTACAGAGCCATTGCTGCTTGAAAACAAATCACATGGATTCCCCAGGGATTCAGCAACGCTCCCTTCAGTGCCACTCAATGTCTGTCCGCACTAGTGCACGGCCATCACTGCAGCCTCCACATGCACTAGTCTATCCCCAGTTACACTTCACAGACCATTTCCAATATTAACCTCCCAGCTAACATGCCTACACCCACACCTCAGGAAAATATGCATCTCATTAGATATGCACAGCGCTCACTGAAAATAGTCTTTCTTTGATACAAAGTGAGGAGTAAGTTCGACAGGCTTTCACTGACGCACAGTAGGTGGTTTTTTCGTCTTTCAGGCTGCCTCTGTCTTCCCTACTCTTGAGAAGTATTCTTTTGCCCGAAAATCACAGGAAATGCCCACAGAGTGAGTCAGCGACAGAAAGACGGAGAGAGGGAGGATTTCTGTCACGATTCGTGAGACTGATAGGGTGTCACGAAAAGAAATTGTATCATATTGTCCTCATTTCCCTTTCTATTTCCTGCGGGCTTCTGTGTGGCTGTCATATGTATGCTATTATCTGACAGCTATCTGACCTGTTTAAGTGTGATAAAATCCTTTTTGTGTCAGTTTCAATTCTGTGAGTCATATTGTATAAAATCCAGCCTGCCTCAATCGGAGGAGTTCACCTTATCTCTGTGCTTATAACAATCTGTCTCCTATTCACCTACTGGCGTAAAAAAAAAGTAAACACAAACAAAAAACCTCCTCTTTCTGCAAATCAACATAAATATAGGACATATGAGATGCCAAAGGACTCTAGGACTCATTGTCTCCTTGACAACCGTCTCCAAGCAACCATTACTCCTCAAAGCATTTCTCCAGCCCCATCTCTCTCTGACTCCCTCTCTCCCTCTCTCTCTCTCTCTCCCTCTTCAACCCCTCTGTCTCTTTGCCAGTTTGCCGTCCTCTCAAGAGTCCTCCCATCCTATCCACTCCAAACAGTCACTGTACCAGCATCAGAACCCTGGAAATTGCAGCCATCTGATGTGCTCTCATGTGATTGGCTGTAGGGTACAGTGTTCCCGCTTCTTAACCCGAGGCGCTTCACTACACCTGCCAAGACTAGGGTGGAGCTGACAGAGATGTTTTCATAGTTTCTTTGCAATTAACGAACTAAAATGCTTTTGCGGTGCATCAAACTACCTGCTTAGTGATTAGAAATCAAATCCCAATCCCTAGTAGATCATTAGCTGTGGTACTCGATGTTAAGATATTATCAACCATGTTGACCACGTTGTTGAAAGTAGACAATAGGTCAAAAAAACACTGGCTTTTATTTTTTTCTGAATCTACTTTATCCAAAAGTGTTTTATGGACTGTCAATTCATAAATTATCTGTGTAACTTTATTTATGGCCTCTGGAGTTTTTCATCTGTAGTTAATCTCCTATTTGCATACAGTTGCTTGATTGATTATGTTGTAAGGCAAGATCACCTAAATTACAAAGAAACATTTTCTCACTTCTAGTCGTATTTAGCCGGTCGGTTTGAAGATACCATTTTTTGACATATCTATCCCAATACACTGGAGGTAAATATAATTACATCTGTGGTTGGAATTGGACTTTTTTACATTTAAAAGACTCACTTTTCAGTGACAATGTACTTTACTGTCAAAACACAGAGCACACTATGAACAATTTCCCCTGGAAATACTTTCCACTGAAGACGTGTATGAGTATGAAAAATGTTCACAGCGTGGTTCTTAAACTCTTTCTATTATGCCCCCCTTTAGGGAGGCCACCAATTCACTCTCCCTGATGCATAAACTCATAACATCCTGAACCGTGGAACAATTTGGGGGAAACTAGTGACAAAAGGACCCAAGTTGAATTGAATTATAGTTTTTACAGACAGAAAACACAATAAGGGACTCCTGCTATTTTGACAGTGAACTCGAAACTCAACAGCAAGATAACCTTAAGAGCCTGCCAGCATCAGAGCACACTTTTGACTTGTCACACCAGGAAAAGCACAAGAGGAACTAAAAACATTAACATGTCTCAGTTCCAGGAGTTACTGCAATACAAAACACCAATTAATAATGATATTAGTCACATCTGTGTTAGACGAGTCACAATGTCTGCTGTGAAAAAGGTCCATTCAACTTTAGTTTTCCCTCCTGGCCCGCCACTATGGGAACCACTGATCCAAAGTAACAAGCGCACCAATTCTGGAAAGAGAGGTGGTTTTTCTATTTTTCAATGGTGTGGGCACCAGAAATGAAATGTCCTTTGTATTGGGATGATAGCAGAAATCTCAGATCCTGGCCAAACGATATGAATGGTTAGATACCATTAGAGTTATAATATATGTAATTTAGATGAGCCAACTATTTAAAGTCTTAGTGTAGTGCAGTGGCTCCCAACCAGTATGTACTTGTACCACTTAGCGGATACTTCTGCATTTTTCAGAGGGTATAAGGACAAGTTGTGGTGTAGCTCAATTACTTTGGAAATAGGTGAAATTACAATTTCATTTAAAAATACATTCACATATTGAGTCAGCTTTAACACTGAACTATCTGTTGTGACAGAGTGCATAAAAACTATTTAGCAAGCGAGCAGAGAAGTTAAAATATAATAATAAAAAGTTGAAGTAGTTAGCTTAAAGTAGACATTTGAAATAGCGCAAAGTCACAGATAAAAGGATGAAATTGTTAGCTAAACGTTGACGCAGTTAGCTAAAAGTAATTGATGAACAATTTTAAACCGCAAGCTCAAAATGACTGACCAAAGGTTGAAACAGTTAGCTAAATGTGGTGGATAAACAGTTGTAATAGGAAGTTAAAAGTCGTCCATACGATGTAGCTTCTACTACTCCAAGTGGAACTACGAACTTGAGCAAACCATCCTAAATACTGACAGTTCAAATGTACAATTAACAGTTTTAAACACCGTCCAGTTTAAAATCAGTTTAAATGAACATATTTGGAACAAGCCAGTTGGTGTTGATTAAGTTTTTCAGTATAAGACAAAAAAGGTTGAGAACCACAGCCATTAGAGGACTAAAGCATTTTGGTTTTTATATTGTCATCATTAAAAAGCTAACTTGATGCATCTCTCAAAAAGCATGTGTTCTGATCTTGAAGTTCATATTGCTTGGTCTTGGTTCATATTCTTCCCTGATGCAGTCTATTTTTGACCTGAGATTTTGTTACAGCCACAAAGTGTTGACGTCGCATGATTTTACTGCGTAGTCCTAAATAGAACAACTGTCCTGAGAGGATGACTCGCAGTCTGTCTAGAGGCCATGTGACTCATCTGATGACCTGTCACGGCATCCCTCAACCTCGTGAACACTGTAATGAAACATTCATTTTATAATGTTGGTGAGAAAAAGAAAAAATAAAAATAGGACAAGACACTCATTCAGGATGTCAAACAAAAATTTTATTCTCAGTGGAAAGATGACAGTGTTTAGTAGACGGTGACAAACGAGTGAGCATGTGTAAGTGACGCCGCCACGCTTGACGAGATATCCAAGCAACGTTTCCAGAACGTTCTCTTTTGGGTCACCTGTGTGGCCAGCCCCCACAGAATTCAGTCTCCACACACACGGTTAATGCCAGAGGTTAAAAAGAGAAAAATGAAAACATCAAACAGCCACAGGTAGATTTTAGGTTTTCTCTTGTTTGTCCTCCTGTGCTTCAAGAACACCCCAGTGTTCTGTGACTCAGCTTCAACTGGAGAAAAGTTCAGTCCGGTCATCCTTGTTAACGTCTCCTTCTTTATAGGAGTTTTGACCTTTTTTCTTTCGCTCCACATCCTACGGTAAAGGGTTCTTTGTGCTGATCACTGGTGATGCATTCAGCGGAAATATGGCTTGGGCGCCGATGTCTTTAGCTTTGTATAAAAGTCACAGATGAATATATATGCCATTGGTGGTATCAAACACTTCTTTAAATCAGTACGGGAAACAAAAGGTGGATGCAGTTTGAAGGTTGTGGCTAGTAAATAAAGGGTCATGCCTTTGATGGCATTGCTAGAGACACTAGCTAGATTGTGCATTAGCTATTGGCCACTGAGGTACGGTAAATCCAGTATCATGTAATTGTAAAACCTACAGGGTCATGTCTTATATCGTCTACTCTGCATGCTATAAAACAAGGTCTACAATAGGTTTACATTAGATTGCTATCAGTCTCTATATAATCAGTGCGTGCTACTTGATTATGTGTTTACTTGTGACCCCCCGCCCCCTTTCTCCACCCTTGACCTTTATCTGCCATTGCTAAATTTGTATCCTTTTTACCCCTCTAATTTTCTCACTCACCTAGACCCTCCATTTAATCATCTGCTCCTCCCTACTATCTTCCATTTGACCTCTTCGCCTCCTCCATCTTTCACCCCTCCTTCATATCTTTCCATCCAGTGTGTTTGTACATGTGTGGGAGTGTGTCTCTTTGCTTGCGTGTACGCATGTGTGTGTCACAGTGCACTGAGGTCGTGGCAGGAGCGAGACTTCTGGCGGAGGATCTTGCTACCCCGGTGACGGCTCATCTCCCGGTAGCGTCCCCTATCCCGGTCCCGGTCTCGGCCGTACGAGCGCGGTACCAGCCCCGCCAAGAAGCGTTTGGCCCGGCTGGTCAGGCTCTCCCTGCGACCTGACCCGGGGTCCCCGTCGGTCCAGCCGGGACCCACACAGTCGCCCCTTGCGGTCCGAACCGCCGCTTCCAGCAGCTCGTTGGTGCCGTGGTCCAGGGAGGCTGAGAGCTCCAGGTAGAGGCAGTCAAACATCATGGCGCTGGATTGGGCCTCTGGTGAGAGAGAGAGAGAGAGAGAGAGAAGATAGATTTTAGAAACGTGTCTAGATTGTGCTCATTTTAAATAATTGAGGATTCATAAACTGGCAGCTGCAAATGGCAATTAGAAGCAGCAGTTTGAAATGTAAGGACATTAGATCCTGAAGCCAGTAAACCATCCGCAGCATGGTAACGACCCAGCTGGTATGTGATGTGCATCACCACAAGTTAATATCTCTGCATCAACAGCTCACTTGCGGCTATTTGGGAGACTCAGTTAGACTTTTAAGTGGTAGTTTGTTACTTGTTACGCACCAAATTGAGACAAATAGAGTCTCTCACTTTGGAGGGATGTGACACTCCTCTCTGTTTAGTGCGCTTCCTAAATCTTGCCTGATAACAAGGACAGTGAAAGAGAAATATGCACAGTCCTTTTCTATAACGCTGATGTATTACAGTGGATACTACTACACAATAGGCCTTTATGCTTCCAAGCTAAAAAATTACCATAATTTGTTTAAATACTCAGTGTTTTTCTTCCTTTCGACCGCACATTATTTATCAGTGGATGCAGTTTGCTCAGTTGTCATGGAGATGGATTAGTTGGCATATGGCATATGACATATGAAAGCTCTTGAAAAAGCCAGTAAGTGGATCTTGAGTTTTGATTTTTTTATTTTGGGAATTATTTGTTTTATCGAATCAGTCATTTCACTGAACAATTTACAGGACAAAAAGTATCTCTGTGGTTTGATACGACCATATAAGTCAAGGTCCTCCCACTAGCTTTTTCCAGAGCTTTCATATCTCATGATGGAACTGATGAGGACCATATGATACAGTTGAAAGTTCGGGGAAAAGTATGTACAGTAAATGGACCTTGAGATGCGATTGTTTTGTCAAACTACTATTGCAAATGAAGTCACAAAGCAAGGAATGGTTAAAATGAGAACTTTTCAGCAGAGATATTACCAAGTGCTTGTGCTGCCATTTTAAAATCTGAATTTGTTTCATACCAGTTTTCATTTGCTTTTCAACATCACATTTAAAAATCTTTTATTTCGTTAAACTAATTAGCCTTCATCATATTGTATTGTTTGTAAAATTAACATCCTTTTGAGAATCTGTCTCGTTAACAGTTATAAATGAAAAGACGGAGCCAGACAGACGGTGGTGGCAGGATGGGGTTAACGTTGCCACGAGCTGAGTTGTGTAAGCTCAAATCTCTTGGCTGCAGCTCAAATGGGAAAACGTTTTCTATCTCAATGTGACTCTCCTGGATAAGGACAGGTGACTAAATGTGTTGTTGACAAGGCTCAGTATCTCAGCTAAAAGCGCCTGTTTGTCTCTGGTCAAACAAGCAAAGCTATGATAAGGAAAGCTGACAGATACGGATCACTCAGCAACAAATGGGCTTCATCGTCAGCTCAAATACCTTTTCTTTTTTTTTAACTATACTTGAGGTTTTGCTTTATTCCTGCTGTGCTCAGAGCCAGTCTGAGAGTTCATGAGTAGCTGTGTGCAGAAAGGGCTTTTAAACCTCACCATTGGTATTCATAATAACGCAATAAAACTAACGCTGTATGAACTTCAAATGATTGCAAAGTGCTAGCAGCGGGATGAGGTTACTGGTTGATGAATTTTGTGTGTATTTCAGAAAACTTCTGAAGAAGAAGAAGTTTTTTCTTAGTTTAGAAAAATAATTCCAAGCACAGTTAATACCCTGAAGTACTGATAAAAACATTCAAATAATGTACTTGCAAGAAGATAAAAACATAACACATAAATACAGCAAATTAAGTGAGATAAGCTCTTCAATAATGAATAATATCAGGGAAAACAAGTGGCTACAACCCGTGTGATTTTAAATTGAACAGGCCAGAACTACTGAGGGGACAAAATGGTTTTTCAATTAAAGCCATGGTCGGCAGAAATCTATAAAAGAAAGGGGGAGAAAAAACCCACCAGAACTTGAAAATGCAGCCGCCCTCCTGCAGCTCTGCCCTCACAGACATATGCACACGCTTCATACACATGCATGGCAACACAAGCAACACAACCACTGCTGTGAACCTTTGGCTAATGTTAGCACACGGCTAAGCTATTAATATCTACATACACATACAAATCTACCTACACAAACACTACTACAAACTACTGCAATACATTTCGATATTACATTACAGGAAAATGAAGTTAGCAGCCAGATGGGCTCGATTTTCTACAGCCTGAAAACTGAGTCCAGAGGATCCGCAGACATCTAGTTTGCTCTCAGACCGCTTCAATTACAATACGCTGATAGATGATTATGGAATTTTTGCAGATTGACGCCAATCCATTACTCCCTCCCCCAGCATTAACTGTCACCTTTAATTCTTAATATACTATATAATAATACTTTTTATTTTTATTTTCTGGTTGCAAATTCGAAATGGGAAAACGAAGAAGCTTTCTTTGAGACAGACATTGAAATAATTACTGTCGGATGTAAATGTGTGCTGCATTTTGCATCAGCTTTGACCTGTTCTACCTACTGCGCTTTATACACGTTGCTGTTGAGTACAATTAACGATCAGCGAGAATAGTTCAGCTATATTCACCTTTATTTTTTTTCCCAGGTAATGAGGTTGTTTAAAACATGTCTAATCAGTTGTGAGGTCGCCCTCTGCACTCTCTTATAAAACGCCAGCAATGTGATGTCATGTGTCCCATATCTAAACAATTAAACTGAAGTGTTAATGTTTTCGTTGTGGGAAAAAAAGACATGGTTTGTAAAGTTTGTAGAGTTCTCTGGATGACTAGATATGACGATCTCAACTCAAGGACCACTGCTGATATTTTCCTGAGCTTTCAAATGCATGCTCTTTATCAGTGGATGGAGTTTGCTCATTCGTCATGGAGATGCCTTTGACATCGATTACTATGAACAATGTCTAGAATGAACTTTCATGCCTAACTTCTAAATCAACATGGAGCAAACATCCTCTGCTAATGAAGACTATGTGATATGGTTGACAGCTCTACAAGAAGCTAGTAAGCAGACCTTGAATTTAGATTTTCACCCCCCCCCCCGTATGGTTGGATATGATTATCTTAACTCAAGGTCCCCCAAACTACCTTTATCGAGAGCTTTCAGCCACATTTTCTTCAGCATTGGATGAAGTTTGCTCAGTTGCCATGGAGATAGATCTGTTGACAGGGGATGAGCAAACTCCATCTGTTGATAATGACCATGTGATACTGAAAGTGACAGAAAAAATGTAAGTGGTATACTCGTTTTTTCGTAGAGCGCAAGCATATAGGCGTCAGTGTTACACAGGTGTTACAACAAACTGAGCTAGATTTGATCGGGGTGTAATAATCCACCCGCACAGCAGCTGTCGGCCCACTGCGGTGTCACCTAAAAGTGGGTGAGGTAAGAGAGGGAGGAAAAAAGACAAATCCCAAACCAGATCAACACAGCTTATCCTAATGCCCGCGACAGCTGATTGAATTGAATTTAGTCTTTATAACTTGTTTAAAGAGTGTTTGGGAAATTGAATTGGAGAGGAGAGGAGAGGATCCGAAGTGAGGAGATGAGGCGAGGAAATAAGGAGAGGAGAGGAAACAAGCAGAAACGAAGCAGTAAGGAGAGGAGAAGAGATGAGAGAGGAAGAGAGTGAAGATGAGAGAAGAAGAGGAGAGGGGGAAAGACGTAGAGGTACAGAGGAGAAGAAGAAGTGAGGAGAAGAAATAAGAGAGTAGAGGAGACAAGATAAGATAAGGAGAGGAGGAGAAGGGGAAAGATGGAGAGGTACCGAGGAGAGAGGAGAAGAGGAGAGGGGAAGAAGAAGTAAGGAAAGGAGAAGAGAGATCAGAAGAGGAGAGTAGGACATAAGAGAGGAGAGGAGACAATTAGGAGAAGAGAGGGAAAAAAAGGACTACAACAGAGTACAAGGAAAGGAGAGGAGACCAGACAAAATGAGGAGACCAGAAGAAGAGGAAGAAGAGAAGAAGAGGAGAGGAGACCAGAAGAACAGGAAGAAGAGAAGAAGAGGAGAAGAGACAAGAACAGCAGCGGTAGAAGAAAACAAGAGACGATAGGAGGCGAGAGGAAGCAGGGGGCCACCCAAAGGTGATCACAATGTAGGGTCCCTCCCTGCGTGCTGACAAGGAGAGAGAAGGGATGGAGAAAGAGACAGACGGAGAATAAAGTGAGAGTGGCATTAAGCTGAATAGGAAGAAACATATGAGTCATGAAGAAAAGGGAGATGCTGAAAGGAGATGACAGGCAAGATGGCATAGGAAATGAACTAGGAGGAGGAGGAGGAGGAGGAGGAGGAGGAGGAGGAGACGGAGAGAGACATACAGACAGAAATAATGCCGACTAAGCAAACCGAGCCAGAGTGCATATTAATCAAAGCCCTGAGGAGCAGGGCCACACCACAGCCATTTTGAGCAAATGATAAATATGTTCCCAGTGTGAGAGAGGGTGTATCACTGTGTTAAAGAGGGATGTAGCAAAGGGGGGCGAGAGGTGAGACATAGCAGAATAAAAGTGTCACTGTACATGCCATAAATAGACTTTATGACTTCAGCTCCCTCAGCCAGGCCCCGGGTTTTTTAAAAGAGGATGTTAGCTAGCTGGACAGGCCAGTCAGCTTCCCCCATCAGGCTCACATATCACAGAGAATACATGTGGTTTATCCAGAGAGGACATAAGAACATCCTTGTCAGGCGCCCCGGGAACAAGGATGAAACATTTCCATATTGCTGACCACTTCGGTCCTCCTTTTCTGATTTGGTTTTTTTTGTTTTTTTTATGAAGAGAGAATATGCTGAGTACAGGCATCTCTCATTATTCCTCACCTCCTGCTCTCCGTCTTCCCCACGTGTCATTAAGTATAAACTGAAGCCGTGACCGAGTCGGCAGCAGTGTGCAGGCGCCGATGTGCACTGATTTTACACTTGCTGCCTCTCTTTAAATTGCACAACAAAGCAAACCAAACAAGATTTGACCCACACGATAAACAGACACTCACACATTTTTTCAACATGACTCCTTGTAGGATTACTCCAAGAAAGCATGATAATGATAAAGACAACGCAATCAGCTGTTGATTCATTTCTCTAAGTATGTACAATATGTTTTGTTGGAACAAAAAAAATAGAAAAATATTGTGCTATTTAGCCTCAGTAAATGCCAATACTTTTTTAGCGATGTGCTACACTCAAATAAATAATTAATGCTTTGTTCAAAAGGCCTGATTATATGAAATAGTTTGGTTGACAAAATATATTATAACACCTTATTGGTATTGTAGTGTAGCCCCACAGTGAAACTACTTCCTGATTGTTATTTAAGTGACATTTTATGAGTCGCATTGAAATGTGATATGCTTTCCTGGAATCAGGCATTCGAATGTCTTCCTGGTGTACTCCGCCAGTGTGAAAAGCCCTCGAGCAGATTGTTTAAATGCTCAACTGTAGCATTAAAGCATTAAAGCGTTAAAGCGTTAAACTGAATGAAGCCCTCTTTGAAGCATCAGTGACGGTTGAAGCATCGGTCATGTTGTGGGACTGCACTGAAACAATGTGCTTCATAGGTGTGAAACAAGATTTGTTATCGTCTGCCCATCACTAGCTAATGAAGATGATATGGCTAATGTGCTAGCACACTACTCCACACCTAGCGCACACGGAGCGTCTGCATCACATTTAAGCCGTATTTCTAGCCTTTCTATTTAGCTTCGCTTCAGCCTCCAACAGCTCCTTCAGCTTTACAAATTGCTCTCCAGTTACTCATTTACTTCTACGTCGTCTGTTTTGGGGTGACAGCAGTGAACACTTGGCTAGCCTAGCTTCTTCGCTGTGGTTTTATATGAGGCTTTCACTCATACCTACAGTCAGAAAACCAAAACAGCCAAAGGAAACCAATAAAGAAAGAGTTAAAAAGAATGTAGAGCTGCAGAGGTGAGAGGTAACATCAAAGTGCTTTAACATTAAAAGCTGAGTCAAGTGGATGCTAACAAGCTAACATTACTTTCCCATCTGGACAGATTCTTCTAAGGAGTCATAATTTAAACTTCTACTGTATGTGGCTTCTGACAGTTTCTGCAGATGACAAATGAGAGTTTAAAGTCTCTCACAAGCAGCAGCAGTGGTTTAGGGAGGCAATTTAGCTTTTTCTGAACAGACACAAAAAGGCAGCATTTGACAGAATGGGCAGTTCGCCGGGAATGTCTTTGAGAAAAGAGCTGCAGAGCAATCTCTTTCATACTGGCTGGGAAAGACATAGACACACTAATATCAAATATTTCAAGCTGAGGTTAACATCACTTAAATGACATATGGAAAAGCCAGTGCATTTGTGTAACACTTGCCACATAGCTTCCCTTTGTTAGGAAAAAAAAAAAAAATCCTCATTGTGAAGGTTTAAAAAGTCAATGTTTCTTTCAAGGACAGCAAAACCAGCCGCACTCTCTCTCTCTGTGCACATAATGCCTGACACACATCTCTTATTCTCCCATTCATACACACACCATTCTCATGCATTCACCCTCGCCTCTGTCACTCCTCCCTCCTCTCGTCTCTCTTATCACAGTCCTCGGTGTGAAACAGCCTCACTCACATCAAGCAGCAGAGAGAAGGAGAGGGATGTGGGGTTGGGCGTCTGGCTTGTTTGTGCCTTCGCTGCGTCTGTGTTCACACAGGCAGTTGCGCATGTATGGCGAGTACAAACATAATGATGGTAAGAGCAGCGTCCTGTGAGAGGGAGATAATTCAAACAGAGATGTGCTATCTGGGAAAAAAACAAAACACAACAAAAAACCCAGTGTCGGAGCCGAGGGACACGGAGAGATGGAACCTCTCCAGAGGATTAGATAGGAAAGGATAAGGTAATGTTTGCAAATGCAGAAAAATACGGGAGTCTTTATGTTCGACTTAATGATGTGAGACACTCACAAAGCAAATGCGTGCTGTGGGTAGACAGAAACTGCAGGGGTGACCATGAGAGTTCAAATGTATATATATATATATATATATATATATATATATACACACCATGAATACAAATTCAAATCAGGGTCAAACTCTGCTGTCACTCTTCTCCTCCCTTGTCAACTACAGCCACTCTGCACCCACTTCCTGTTTGATACATGCTCCATGTAAATTCACTCATAAAGTCCAGTAAAATTACAACCTGCCGTGTCTGATCTCTGTTCAGTGGATTTTTTAAGCATCACTAAATGGATTCAGTTCAGCACTGTGTTTCTTCTTCAGTGAATTCGTTTTGCCAAGACCTTGCTTCAGTGTTGCATGCCAAAATGTAGAAAGTCTGTAAAGCTCGCTGCCCAACAGTGATATTTACCAGAGTAAAGCGAGCTCTCAGATCTACAGGATTTATTCATTCTGCAGTAGTTGCACCAAAGCAGCCCTGACACATATAAAAATATTCATCCCCTTGGACTTTTTCATGTTTTATTTTATTTTTTATTAGATTAAATCACATTTGATGGAATTAGGATTTCTTGACAATGATCGACTGGAAAATACTTAGTAATAGTATCAAAGTGAAACCAAATCTCATACTCGTTTATCTAAATTAAATACAATATAGCTGCATTAAGCATTCATCCCTCAGTATTTAACTGGGGCAACTTTGGCAGCATTTATATCCTCGAGTCTACTGAATGTGGAAGTTTATATCCATTTGTACACCAGAAACTTGTTTACACCCATTTATTATTGTAATTATGTCATTTTTTTCAGATATTTGTTCATAAAGAAAAGTCAAATTAACATTTCAACTTGACGACACGACTAGATGAAAAGTCAGGGGATCACCAAAGTGATTACAGTTCATCCTGTGGGGGGACATGAAAGTCAGCAATCTTCCCAACAGCTGTTGAGACATTTCACTCTGGCAGCCTGCTGGTGCTGGTGCTGCGCTAAAAGTCAGGGATCACCAAAGTCATTTAGATTCATCCTCTGGGAAACACAGTTTCATGGCAATCGATGCAGTATCTGTTGAAATATTTCGGTCTGGACCATGGCGTGGTGGACCAACTGACAAACTGACATTACATTAGGTCTCAAAATATCATCAACAAAAGTTTTATGCTTGGCTGAAGTGGGTAAAGTTGGTGCACTGATTAAAGCGAAATAGTGCATCAGAAACACTTACAGCTGAATTACAGCTCTACATTGTTTTTCGCTCTTTTTATTACGGCATCCCGTTGTGCTGTCTTCCACAGCGATGGTTTAATGGCAAAATCAGCGCCACCAGCTGTTTATCTTAACTCGTTTATCGTGACTCTTAAATTTTGCAGAACAAAGGTGGATGGAGATGAACATTAACTCGAAATTCGGTTAGACTCTGTGCTGTGTTTGGACAGAAACCTTGCTATTGTTATAGCTGTTGCCCCACTGAGTTAAAACTGGTGTTTGTTTTGTTTCATGGTGGGCAGTTATTTCCACATCACTGCAACAAATCAGAGTAAAAAAAATTAGTTTTGTCAATCAATGTTGACACTTTAGCTTTTGTTCGTTTAAGCCGCACACACAGTTTAAGAGGTGAAAACTTAAGTAATCAATTACTTTGTGTTTGATTTAGGTCTCATTGCATGGTTGTCTTTCTATTTCTATTCATTGCTGTCAAAAATCCTAATTACACCCACTGAGATTCAATGTGGTAAAACAATAATAAAAAAAATCCAGGAGGGTAAATAGTTTTTATAGACTGTGTATATTTGCACCACTTTACAACAATAACAGATGAGAGAATTTCCTTCCCATAAGGAGTTTACCAACAGAGCATTTATCCTTGGATGTTGTAAACAGTGAGGAAATTGATTTTGCTGATCAAAGATAGATCCCCCACGAGTCCTTCTAATGGAGACGATGTCGGCTTGGAGGAAGATTTATGGTAAAATACCAGGGGAGAGAGACAGATGAGCCAAAACAGAGAAGGACAGAAAATAAGGTAAATAGAAGATAGATAGATGAGTAATTGACCAAAACACGCTACCACTCCTCTCTGAGGGGGAGTGTGAGTACATGTGTGTGTGTGTGGGCCCATTAGCTATACATTTGCATTTTGAGGGGTTTTGTACTCTTATGCATTTTTCACCAACTGAAAAAGCATCAATATCTACTAGATTAAAAGAAATTTTCCATTTGAGAATTTGCATTTGGGGAACTGCCTGAGCGGCAACAACAGAGTGCATTTCAAATCTTTCTTTTGTGCTTCTTTCCGTCCATCATTCACCCAACAGCCTGGTGTTTGCTCACCGTTGCTTAAGTCTGGGCGAAACCATAAGCCCCGCTTCCCCTTAGTTACTGTTGCTATGTCTGTCAGGCTTTCAGTTCTCACACGGCACATACGCTATGGAGTTTATAAAGATAACGGCTGCAGCTTTACCACCACGAAGTCTTAGTAATTTTGAAACAACGTGCTGATATCAGTCAACACGTCGCAGCAGCTGTTGATTTTGTCAGCTGAAATGACAACTGCCTTTGGTGGATTTTATTGGCTGTAGCTAGCTAGCTAATTAAGCTAACATCTTAATAAGTTGGTTGAAGAAACTCGAGGAACAACGCAGTTAAAGGGATTTAAAGTAGCGCCATAGTAATATCAGCGGGACAGAGAGGTGTGAATGTTTTAAGGCAGCAACTACAGCTTGCTGGAAGTTGGAAGAAAATACTTTAGAAGAGAGGTATGGAGAGTTTTATGGATACATACTTATTTACTTGATACGTCCACACCTTGGGGAAAATGAATGTGCTATTGTGAATTTTTTCTACCTTGTCCTAGGAAGTAATATTGGGAAAAATCTAAAGTTAACCTGCTGTGCCTACTTACAGTTGCTAAGACCAGTGACCCCTCCTTCTACCTACCGTCTGAGCTGATTTCACGGGAGCGGACCAGGTCGCTCTTGTTGCCCACCAGGATGATTGGTGTGTGTGGCTGGGACTCCCTGAGGAGGAGGCGGAGCTGGGCGGTGCGGTGGAAACTTCGCCTGTCAGTCACTGAGAAGACCAGGATACACACATCGCACTGTAAAGTGGACAGGTCCTGGGGATACAAACACACACATACACACACATTTATTAATAAACCAACACGTTGGCGGAGCAGATTAGTGCGGCACACAGGAGAGATCCAGTGACAGTTGACTAGGTGGGGAATGTCAGGTAGCTACAACACATTACACTAGAGCCTTGTGTGGCATTGAGCAACATTTTTAAAACTCTGTGTCCTTCCTCAAGTCCCTGTTTTGTTCTTCTAGCCACTGAAAGGACATCAGTGCCGATGCCAGGCAGGCGGCACTTAAGTTTTTATCACTGTCCCATGAGAGGACGCAGAGGCTTTGCTGAACTTGATTGTATGCATGTCACGCTTCACTTTGAATCTCCCTGACCCTTTTAACAGTGACCACCAACATCCCATCGGGGCTTCCTGTCACAGAGGCTCAATTAGCCCGAGTGGCTCTAGCAGAAACAGCGGCTTGAAACTGCCTGAGACCATCTTTGTCCTCTCTGGCTCTCACTCTGATTCTGCCATGCTATGTTTACATTGCACTAAAGGTGGTTCGTGGATCATGGCAAGGTTCTTCTAGCTGTACCTGAGTATTAATGAGGTTACATTATCCCTATATTGAGGAGGGACTGAGCCGAAACTTGACAAAACATTATCTGGAAGCCAATTGAAGCGATTATATTAAGTAAGCATCAGTGGCCAGTCCCAAAATTATACTATTTTATCATCTTCTATCAGTCAAAGGTCTGGTAATTTGGTGAGTGATATAAGAGGCAGAGACTCTGACATATGGTCCAGGGTTTAGTGAATTAAAGTCTATGTGGTTGTGAACTGCAGACTAAAATACAATCCAGTTTTGGATGCAAGTCTGAAGCCTGTGGTCATGTGGATTAGATATGCACAGATGTGTCACACTCTATTGAAGCTCTTTGTTTGATATCTTTTCTTTGTTTGGAATATGGTCAAAGAACATCTGTGGTTCCTACTTTATTCCCATTAAAACTGCATGTCGTTGTCTAAGTTGTAAACTAACTAGAGAACTTTCATATTCTAAAACACCAAATACAGAGCAAGTACTTTAAAGCTGCACTGATCAATTTACAAGGGGAGGGATATGTATAATTTGAAAGGGGTTATAATTATATCCCACCGAGAATTATAATGCTAATTTGCTGTCACTTGTAGTTCTGCAGAGCATCTTAGCTCATTGTTTCCGTTTTAAGGCACGCAGACTCTGCATTATCAACTTAATGTTCATCACTAGTAAAAAAAAGAAATCCCAGCTAAACCCACTGTTCACTAACTGTCCCTCACCCGACAGACAAGTTAACAACTAGCTGGTGAACACAGTGCAACATTTCTCGCTAAAGAGACAGATGTTTTCCACAGTAGTTACTGTAGTGAGATTAGAGTGAATATTGGACTAACATTTACCAAATTATCAGAAATTCAACTTCTAATAAATGTTTGTTGCTCCCTGCCTGTTGGCAGCTGCTAAGACAAAAATGCTCACATGTTAGCCAGAAATACTTCAAGGTGATAGCTTATTCCACTGGGAAAAAAAAGATATATATATCTATATATATATAGATATATATATATATATCTATATATATAGATATATCCTAAGATATGAACCACGGCCCACAGAAATATTTTTCCGCTGTCTCACAATGTCACGTCTGTATCTGTTTGATCCAGAGCTTCGGTGCTTCTTCAGAACTAGTCTTCCACCTTCCCCCCAAAATTTTCCACACTTTACCTAATCCACCATGACAGTTTTGATGTTTTTTAAAGCCTTGGCATTTACGCTGCACTTGAAGTTCTTAAGTTCTGTGGATTTGGCAACGCTACCCCAGGCTAGCACAAGTCTGTGGGGCTGAAAGGGTTAAAACAAAAGACATTTTATCTAAAGTTGGACGGGCACAATCAATACAAACAATTTTTCTCCCAAAGACAGAAACCTGAGACCAGACAGTGTAAAGCCAGTCAAAGTCATGTTCTCTCAGTGACATAGAGAGCCAGTACAGAATACAGGGTAATACAGGGTTTTCTTGTAGTGAAGTACAGACTGTGACTGTAGTCTTCAAATGAAATCCGAAGTGTTACCACTGTGTCAACAATATATTTCTGTTCACTGTTCATAGGGCAATACTGTATAATAAAGTTTATATTCCAGGCTCAGAGCCTTTTCCCTTTGATTTAACTGTAGACAGGCTCCGAGGGAATTGGTAAAATTTTATTAGAGGGCTGGTTTAAGCTTTAATCTATAACTTTCAATTGTGTTATTTCCAAAAATTGCATAATTCTGACCTATAGAATAGCAAACACCATCAAGTTGTATTTCAACTGAAAATAGGACTCGGAAGCCATAAACAGTGGTGACTGGATCAATACATAAACATGTTATTCCCTCCAGATAACCCATTCTGCCTGCTAGCCGTGGACTGCATATTCCCTGTGTATGAGTGAGTGTGTGGTTGCCCTTGCCCTACATCCACAGCCCTGGAGGTAAATTCCTGCCCTCCAGAGAGTTTCAGACGCCTGAAAAATTCACACTGTGTCAAGCGGCCAAGTAGTATCGGATCAGACCCCGGAGCCGGGGAAGCATGGGAAGTGCCTTGGCACTGTCTGTTTGATGGAGCGCAGGAAAAGACAAGGAGAAGAGAAACAAACAGGGGAGGGAGCCGCTGGCGTGGAAGGCGACTCCACCACCTGTCACAGTCTGATTGAGGGATGAGGAGGAAGAATGGAAACAGCGACGCACTGGGAGATAAACAAAGAGAGGGGAATGTAATCTTTGCGAGCGAAGGAGTACGAACACAGTGGACATCGATTAGTTTGATGGAGCGTTCCAGGAGGAAAACTGTGACAGAGTAAATACGCTTCTCTCTATCAAACTGAGGCAGAGCAGCTCGGGACGGTGCCAACTCCCTCACTCTCGCTTTCTCTTTCTTTCTCTCGATTAAGAAGCTCCTCTGTTCACAGAGAGCACGCCATCTGTCAATACCTACTCCTCCCATACACACACACACACACACACACACACACACACACACTCACACACATTCACATGGACTAACACACAGACACAACAGCCAGGCCCACATACAGTAATAAACAAAGGCTGATATAATAATTAAACCATCTTAATGACAGAGAACTCATCTGGCTGATCGAGCTATTTTCTCTGTAATATGGTTGTGCCGTCAGGTTTTACTTGATTGCAACAGAACTGGGCCAAAAGAATGCGGACACATGTTCTGTCTAAATACTTAACTGTGTATTTGGTGTGGGGCTGTTTTTCATGGCTTGATCCAGGCCCCTTAGTTCAATCTCAAAGACCCTGAATGCCTATTTTCACTATCAGTTTTTTTACTATGAGCAGTGGGATCCCACATCAATGCAAATTTTTCTGCCAAATTCCAGACTGTTTTGATTATTTATATAATCATAACAGACGAGAGATGTGGTGCTTTGCTGTGCTCTCCTCTCTGATTTGACGAAGGTGATGTCACATACAGTATTTTCATACAGCAGTCAGGACTGAGCTATATTTGAATCCAAATGTGATGACAGTTGTAGCCTGATTTGCATATGTTGCCAGCTCTGTAAATCAAATCTGATCAAACCACACACACACACAGTCATGGCGAATCAGATTTTTTTTGAGTGTTAAACTAATAATAAGTGTCAGCGTCCTGCAATTACCATTCGTAGCTGTCGAGGCAGCTGTTGCCTCTGCTCAGCAAAAGTTACAGTCTCACTTTGATGCTAGAGCATACATGGATGTTTTTAGGCAGCGGTGCGCTTCCAGCTTTGTGGCAATAATTTGCTTTGAGTTTTGTTGTGGGTGAACCTGACTGATCAGCACAGAGCACAGACCTCAACCTCATCCAGCACCTCTGCAATGAATTACAACACTTTCTGGATGCCATACTGTGTTATGGCAAAAAACAACATCAACAACAACAATAAAACATCACTGCCCAATCTTAGATTATATATCAACATATTAATGCTCAGTGTTTTGGAGTTAGATGTTCACCAATCACATGTTGCTGTAAGAATTCAGAAGGTATGGAAACAGATTTTCTAAATACTGAGGCTGCGATCCTCATACTCAGACGGTTACGTTGCTAGTACACAACAGCAATAATCACATCTGATTGGTATGCAAAGTCACACTGACAATGCTGGCTCTAAATTAACATTATGAATAAATAATAGATTTTTTTTTTGGGGGGGGGATTGATGCTGTAGGGTACAATCTTGGATTTCTCTGCCAAATGTCTCATGTTGTTGCCCATCATTTATAAGTGTGTATCACTGTCTATCTTACTTATAGCTTCTGTTTCATGTAACTTATCCTCCAGGGCAGAATTTGAATTTGAGGCCATGACCATAAAAATAAGCATTTGTTGTTTAAAAAAAAAAAAAAAAAAAAAAGGATCCCACATCAAAGATGCTGAGCAGCATTTTACACCAGAAAAATAGGTCTGACTCTTCTTGCCACTCTTCCTCATTCTTCTCACTGTATTTGAGTACAACTAGAGCAATAGCTCAGGTCTTCATATACCATGATAAATGTTGTTTTCAAAAATACAAAGCTCGCAATACAGTCAGACAAGTCTATCTGCTCTATCTTTAAAAAGGGGTCACAGGCCAGGCTTTCTAAGAATTAATTTTTGCGGCCACTCCCTGTTTCTGGCGCAGCTGTAGATAAGAAAACACATCCAATAAAACATGATAGAAAGCACTGTATCCAGCCTTGTTTTATCAATGCAACATAAAGACATGACATTTCTTTTTGAAAAGGAGTCAACCCAACGTCCACTGAGAAGCTGCAGCTGACTTTCTCAAAGCTCTCGGTGGAGTTGTGGTTGCAAAACAGCCTTTAATACCTCGCTAGACTGGAGTGAACTTGAATTTTCATATGTTTCACGTACACACATGCACACACATACATTAACATGCACTCAAAAACACACTCAAACACAAACTTGCTCAAGCCCGCACTGCATCAGCAGCCATTAACCGTGAGGACAATGAATCACTTATCAGACATCATTTGCATAACATGCAAGCACTCAAACTATTATTCCTTCCAGTTGTGAAAAAAGGCAGAAAACGCATCATATGGCCCCTTTTTTTGTGTGTGATTATGTGTGTGTGTGTAAGTGCATACATTCCTCATTACACAACATGCTCCCCCCTGCCTGGAACACAGACTATTGAAATCTATTGGCTCCCAAGTTGTTTGTTGGACAACATACATGAGCAAAGCAGCTTACAGCCTTTACATGCAAGCAAAAGGTCAAAAACATCCCCACCTGCTCGCACAAATATCCAGTGTCCAGAGTGCGCACACATGCTCGGATAAATACATAGACACTCATGCTACCATTTGGCTTTATCAAAAGTAAACACGCACTGCACACATCTGCCTTTTTGGCTTGTGCTCTGTGTGTTTGACTGTCTGTCGGAGCAAAATGAAAGAGCAGGCAGATCAATAAAGATGTAGTGATGATGAATGAGGGGAATGGCAGAAAGACAGGAAAAATGAAGGAAGGGAAGGGAGGACCAGGGGGAAGGAGACAGAAAAGCACCTTGCTCCATGGCTAAGTCAAAATCTGATAATAGGATGACGAAGCTTAGTGCAGATAGTATGCTGAGTTAGTTTGTTTGCTCTTTTTTTTTTTTTTTTTCTCTCGCTTCGTTTCTGTGGCACAGAGACAACGCTTCCCTAAGGAAACATATTACTGAGGCCATCTGGCCTGCACAGGCTAGGCCATACACACATACATGAGCACTGCGTGAGCAATGACCACCAATGACTACATCATTCCCAAATGCAGCTGACATCACAGCACAGACATAGTGCACCATGCAGACTATTCACACATGAGCAAAACCCACCTCACGCACTCACACATAGGAGGGTGTGGTGAGTATCCCTGCGTGACCCAGATTCAAGATTTATTATGACAGCATGTAGAGCCTCCACCCTGCTGAAGTGTCCATCAGCAAATCCCTGATTCCTTACTGGTTTCAGGGATGCTGTTCTGTTGTTGACCTCTGACCTCCCTGTAGAGTGGGGGGGGGTAAGAGGATTTCCCCCGAGGATGCATTGAATTATTGCCTCGTGGGTTAAAGCATTTTGTGACCTTAGATTAAAGAGGTTCTTCCTGATTTCTGTCCAAACTGAGTTATTCATGTGGCACTACTGTACTAAATTATTAACATTTTGTGTAGATTCATTAATGGCCTTATAATAAAAAATAAAAAAAAAGGGTTCTACAAGGTTTCAGCTGTCAATCAGTGCTTGTACACAGGAGGACCAATCAGCTTTTGCCTCTTTACCTGTTGCCTTGCTGCTTTGTGAATGGGAGTAAAGGATATGAATGAATCATGACATTTTGTGCAATCAGAAGAATCAATATGTATGATTAGATTGAAGCCATTGTGATTGACACCGACAACTACCACACCGGACAACTTTCTTACGCAGCTTATACGACTAATAATTACACTAGTGTTTAGAATTAATCTCATGACACTGATGAATGACACTAACTCTGCTACAAATCACAGCTTGGTTGAGAAAAAAAGATTCATCATATTGTTTGAACTTGATGAAAAGATCATTTTTACCACTAGCTTCCATTCTAAACATCTAGCTCACTATTTCCACAGCCCATGTTATTTATGACTAAGAATAAATGTCACAACACTGAGACGAACACTGACACTGTTAAATGACACTAAAGCAAATGACAGCTAAGCTCCGAGTCATTTCTGGCTGGACCACAACAGCGTGGCCGGCCCTATAAATGCAAATGTCCGTGACTGACTGACTGACTGACTGACTGACTGACTGACTGTGATAGAGTTGAGTGAGTGATGGACTTACACCATTGGTCAGCCCAAAGCAGCGTGACTGTAATATGGTTACACCATTGGGTGCCGGTCGGTCTGGTCGAGTGTTTCAGTTTCCTCATTGGTCGTTGCTCTTTAAAAATGATTTAGTGCGAACAAGCTGTTCCCAACCTAGCCAGCTTTTCAGAGCGCTTTACCGGTCTTTTTTTCAGAAAAAGCACCTTGCAACAAATCAAGTGACTATTTGGACAAAACTTAACAATATTCAGTAGAAGACGGTCACAAATATTGCCCCTCTAACACAAGGTCGGGTGTTCCCCGCAGACACACCTCTGTTGCAGCTGACGTGAATGAGCTTCTAACCTTCTCTCTGAGTGATCATTTTAAAAGTAAACAGAGCTGAAATCACAGCACAGCTGTTGTCTTTAACTCATGTATTTGGTGACGACATTGTGGATTTTATCAGTGCAGAGCAGCAGCTTGGAAATGGCTCGGCAGTGACAGCTGGTTAACGTGTAGTCACTATTTCAAACTTGTTCCATTGTTTGACAACAGAAATAGAAAAACATGTAAATGAGACCAACTTTACTGGAAATTTGACTGTATTAAAATACTGTGTATGTGAGCACAGGAAGTAGGGGATCACAGATAAAGGGCTGAAACCAGCTGTTACTAGGCAGAATGCAGACAGCCTACGACACGGTCCTGCCATATAGGCTACTAGTTTTTGACCTGCTCTTGTTTACACTGTTTGAACTTGAGGAAAAAGTAGATTGTTTGCAGCTGGCTTCAAGTCATTCAAAACTACTACAACTGCTTATACAAAATAACTAAAACAGTTTTCTAGCTGGCTAGCTAGCTGAATTAGCATCAGATCATGTTGAAGTCATTTGATGCTAACTCTAGCTTTGTAGCTGGCTAGCTAGTTGACAGAGTTAGCATCAGATCCTATTTATAGTCATCTGATGCTAACTATACCTTGCTTTTAACTGGGTTTGTGTCCGTCTATAATTTGTGTACTACAGAACACAGTGATAATAGTGACTACACAGTTTGTTCTGCCACATACATGTAAGTAGAATCAAATGTGGACGTAGAAAAGTCACCGGAAGAGCTAAAAAGAAGAGCAACAGACAGAGGGACAGTAGTCAACAGAAAGAATGTCGAAAGTGGAGAGCAAACATTAGCAGATGTTATAAAGAAACATTTTAAAAACCATTTTCATATCATGTCAAAATTTAAAACATGCTGAAATGTTGTCTGTGCCAAAATATCTTATATTATGACTCTTTTGTCTGTAAGACTAAGCAATGTTTTGTTTTCAAGAAAATGAATGATCTCTGTTAGTTCCCAGTATTAGAAGGTTCTGTCTGCAATCCACCGGATCTTCAGAACTCCTTCTAAACCAGTCACAGGATTCTGATAGTTCATGTTTATCCCTTAAATACAATGCAGCAGCTGAGATTTCAAATAAGCTTTTCTTTTATTTGATTCTGGTTCACACAGAGTTTTCTACACAGATAAATTGAGTGGTGACTCCCGGCGGAGACTAAAACAAACAAAACAGTTAAAGCATTATAGCTTATGTGGATTAGGGGCAAGAAATGAGATGATGTGTAAATAGTGCAGAACGACTCTTGCGAGGCAGAAGTACAGCAAAACAGGAAAGAGAAAAATGTCCAGGGAAGGAACTCCCTGAACGCAAGCCCAGGATCAGTCTGTTCTCCAAGAACAATGTTATTTTACCTCCTATTCAAGCAAAAGAATGTGGTCAAGCAGTAATTAGCTTCTTCCAAATTGCATCCTGGACCTTTTCTCTAATTCGCTTTAGCAAAATAAATGATCCATCCCTCAGTGGCAACAGAAAATTCTCAGCGGTGCATGCTGATAAATACACACATATACTGTGCATCGCCGGCCTACATTTACCCCGGCCTCAGGCTGCACCTTTTGGTTGTTTTAAATAAATATTTTAATTTTAAGCTATAAAATAATAATGTAAACTTAGACTGACTCGGCAACGAATAAATTCAGACATGCATGAATGCACAGACACTGAGACAGACAAACACACTTCAGAGAGGAGAGTTGGAAGGTCCCTCTGGTCTTTACTGACCCCCAGTCTCACACACAACCCAAATGACCGTTTGAGAGATACATTACACAACCAATGTCAGACTAAAGGCGAAGGACAGCATGGGCCAGTTAGGTCAAGGCCAAGTGTGCCAGTGTTTCTATTTTGAGCTCATGGATGACTTATTTAAACCATCCAATCCCGTGACGTCAACAACACAGCAACATCCCAGCGTCTGGCAGAGCAGACTCTCCAGCCTTGTCTGTGTGTGTGTGTGTGTGTGTGTGTGTGTGTATGCTGTAGTTTTTTTACACGTTTGACCATACGACATGCTGCATGTGCATGCACACACACACACACACACACACACACACACACACACACACCTGTCTGTCAGCATAGTCTTTAAGGGTTTCTGCCCTCACACTGAGCTCTATACCTGCAGTTTGTTGCACCACTCCCTGCAATGCAGTTGGGGAAAATTATAGCTCTATCTAGACCTTCATGTGTCAATCAGCTGTGAGTCAAGCCAACCAAGCACTTGAAGGAACAATTGCTGAGTGTGAATGAAACAGTTTTTCATCTTGTTTTGAAGGGAGTGATGAGGCGCCGATCAGTGCTGGCCAGAGAGCGGATGAAGCCCCACAGCGTCGGATGCTGACTGTTCTAGCATGATCTTATGCGTGAGTGAGTGATTAAGTCAGCTCCGTATGTGCATACGTGAGTGTGTGTGTGTCTGTCTGTGTGTGTTGCTATGGTAACTTGGGTGTAGGTTAGGATGCCCCACGGAGAACACTTGCAGCTTGCTCCAAGGCCAGAAGCTCTGCCTCTTGGGACTGGGAGTGCTGGCAGTTAATGCTGTGCCAGTTGAAAGCCATGAGATGTGTTAGGCAGCTGAACAACATCCGACTGAACACCTGACTGTGTATGTAAGAGACTGTGCGCTTAGAATGTATTAGTGTGTGAGTATATCTCTTCCATTTACGGGCATTACCACAACAAAAAAAAAAAGCAGTTAAACATGAGCATGAATTGGCAGATGATTTGGGACGCTGTCCAGTCCTCTCTGCCTTCCCCCACTGCTGACGGCCCTGGAGTTATTCCAAGCTTCCCACTGGCCTGCGTCTGTTGCTTCAGCCTTAATGGCCTGCCTTGTATTAACACGCACAGAATAACAAATGTAATTAACTCTCAGCGAGATTTAACCATGGCAGAAAAGGGCCAGTGGAGAGAGAGGCGAGCAAGTGCTGCGCAAAAAAAAAAAGAAAAAAAAAAGGCAACAGAGAGTGAATTCATCGAGGAGATTTTGAGATGATGACAGCTGCAGGAAGAAAGGGCAACAAAACTGGGAGTGAGAAAGGGAGGATAACGCTTGCAGAAATGGTGAGGAAGTGAAGAAATGAGTTAGCTTCCAGTGGACTTCCCCAGAGCTAAATGTAGCTGTGTGTGAATAATTTAACCTCAAGGGGAGAGTCCCCGAAGGGTGAGAGTGGACATCTGGAATAGGATGCATCTGGGGTCATCCACACTACACACTAATTACAGTGCTGTACCGTTTCATCATCATTATTAATGGGCATTAATGACTGCGTGCTTTTTCATTTGGCATAATGTCCTGAACAACACAAGGAGCTTTTTGACAAGCTGTCACTGCTCTCTGCCGCTGCTTTCTGCAGCTAAAGGTTTTTCCTGCTCAAAAACCATCGCCTCCGGGTTGTATTAACTCATTCACACTGTGCGGCTCTGAAGAGAAGGTTGATGATGCATAGCCGCAGCAATTTTAGCCCTCAACAGAATTTTTTCTTGTTTGCCGTAGATTTGAATTGAAACAGTGAAGGTTAACAAAAGAGTCATTTCCATTTTTCCGAATGAGAGAACTTCAAAAAGCTTAAGTACAGTGAGCACAGCTGCTCCGGCAGGCTTCCCTGTGCAGTGTAGCACACAGACTCACACACACACACACACACACACACGTGAAAGTATGAACACACTCTCTTTACTCTCGAATACACACAAATTATTCGCCCATCACAGAAATCTTTTTTCATTTGTAAAGGCGAGGGATATCAAAACCAGGCTCACGGAGAAAGAGGTCACAGAGCATGAAAGGAAAGGGAGACAGTCTAAACTGAACGAGACAGACTGAGAGTGAAGCTGACAGTCAGCGACTCACCTGTTTCCAGTTGTCGAAAACTATGACTTTGCTGTCCTCGTCGTCAACTGTCACTGTGCACTCATAGCCCTCACCTGCAAGACAATACCCAGGTCACACACAGTGTAATATAAACCACCACAGCATACATCAGCATGTATCACACTCTTAATAAATACCGGAGGGGTAATATGTCGTAGCAAAATATTTAGTGAAAATGTGACAGTATACATTGTGGAGCATAGATCTGTCATAATAGTGCCTTAAGTAAAATCTCAGTGATCTCAAATACTGCCTGAAAATGTTGACAAGTTAATCTGGGTCTTAAACGACGTCCTTGAGCTACTGCAGAAACCTTCAATCAATTTTGTGAAGATGTTTAAAGTTGTTTTTTTTAAGCCAACTGACATATTTGAAAAATGGTACTGCAACCAATTTCTGACACTTATCCAAACATTTTGACATTTAAACTCTAATTTAAAGCACGAGGCTGGTGATATTCTTTATTTTTGTTACTGTCAACAAAGCCCACTATAAAATCCCAACATTAACAATGTTTTAGCCTATTTCAATACTTGCTAACTTTCCTGCCAACATTATTGCTCTCAGCTCCAAATCCATTTGTTCCCACTGAAGATGTAAATCTTTAGAAAGTGGCCACAGATAAATATTTTTAACATTCAAAGAGGTTCTGCGATTTCCCAAAACACATGGGCACTGTGGTTTTTAGCAGATGTTACTCAAGATGGATTAAATAGTGTATTTGTTTGGGGTGATTTCCAGCGGTGGATTAATACACATTTGGTGCAATATCAGGTTTTTACGGCATCCCGGTAGAACTGTGGCTTGCTAATGTATTTTTTAATAGTTTTTGGACAACAATGGAGCTCTGTGACACAGAGGAAGAGGCTTTGACTACACAGCCAGTTCTTGTTAGGAAAATTCGTCCAGCTGTGTTGTGGTCTTTTCATGTGATTTGCTGGCAATAATAAATATATATATAGCATACCACCAGACTTGTCCTTTAAAGACATTTGCTTCTGCTAGAGGTATTTTTTGTCATGTTGACGAACCCTGTCTTGAGCATTAAACCAACCCATGAGCTGACTGTTTTCACCCCTAGAAAATAGACAACCTATAATTGCATGGCAGCTTTTTTAAAATACACCTTTCCCCCAAATTACTTGAAAAAGCCTGAAGAAACCCACTATGATGAATGACGTGTCTATTTTAAGGTACAAGCAAACAAAATCTCCTGTTGTTAATCCTGCACTGTCTTTTACCAGTAATTACTTGGTGAAGACACGTATTGATTGGTGAGTATTTATTCCACTCAGCCAGCTGATATGAGGCCAGAGCATCTGTTCAAAACTATCAAAAACGTGTTAGTTAAACAGGTGATGAATTGTGTTTCTTTTTTGTTTTTTTTACACTTTGTGATTTCAACATTTAGCCCGTTATTCCCATGCATAGTAAGAACACCATCATTGAAACATGTACAAGCTACATGGATCAAAGTGCTTTTTCTGTGCATTTATGATGCATGAATCCAAGTGTAGTACATGTACAGTAATGAATACTGTATGATATGAGTCAGGGGCAAGCCAGCTGTCTGCGTGAGGGAGAGGAGTTGCCTCTTAGTGACACTGACTTATCGATCGGCTGGCTGGATGGTTGAGGACCAGAGCTGATTATCCCCAGTGTTGCTTTAAGCTGTGTGACAGACCAGAGGGAGGGGGGGGGGTATGTGGAGTGGATCAAGGCCTGTTTTAACAGCATTAAAGGGAAATATACACAAAGAGAAAAATGTGGTGATTTCCTTTTTTTCTTTTTGCAGAGAGCTCAATCAGAAGATCAATACCACTCACACATCTGTCTGTTAAGTATGAAGCTAGCAGCTGGTTAGCTAAGCTTAGCATAGAAGCTGGAAACAGGGGGAAACAAGATAATCCGACTAACAATTGATGCCACTCTTATACATGTGAGCTAAATATGTAGCAAAAGTCAGCAGGTGGTTAGCTTAGCATAAAGACTGGAAACAAGAAGAAACTGCTGGCCTAGCTCTGGGACCGTTTGCCAAGAAATCTGGTACGTAATCCGCTGTAAATGTTTACATTTACTTTGGTTTTTATATGTATCAAACTGCCAAGATACAGTGTGTTAAGGTTTTTACCTTTGGACAGAGCTAGGCTACTGTTTCCTCCTGTTTCCTGTCTTTAGCTGTGTCCCAACTCAGGGGCTGTCCATGAAGGTGTGGCCCTTCATGGACGCTGTAGACCGTGAAGGCTGAACCGAAATGAGACGCTCAGGTCTACGAAGGATTTTTGCTGTGCGTCACCAGCTGGTGGATGTGTGCCGCCCTTGAATTGGGACACAGCTTTTATGCTAAGCTAAACTAACAGGTTGCTAGCTTTAGCTACATATATAGCATAGAGATATATGAGTGGTATCAATCTTCTCATCTCTCAACTCTGGGCAGGAAAGCAAATAAGTGTGTTTTGAATTTTAAGGCAGAATCAGGAAAAACACTTCATGAGCATTGATCTTCCAAGAATTGTGACCAGATTAACTCCACACTAAATTTATCTGAAGCTGGACCTTGAGATTGATTAAAAAGGGTATTTCAGTCCTACCACTGATGCACACAAAAACACACTCCACCCTGTCTAGGCCATTACCACATGCTTGTGTCTCAGAGTCTATAGAGAGGGATCTGTCCGACTGCCCAGCCAGAGATAAGGCCAGCGATGATTTGCCCACGCCATTCTGTCCAAGAAGCACTATTCTCAAAGCCCCGCCATGGCTGTGGTAAGCCGCCTGGGCGACTGCCGACTGACTGAAGGACTCATCCCGAGGCACCGCTGTGTCACTAATAGGCAACGTGGCAGGTTCTTCCAAGCCCGGGATCCAATCGCAGTCCTCAGATACGGCCTCTTCCCTCCGCAGCTGGTGTTTGACAGGCAGGGGTGTGCTCCCTCGCCGGAGTGGGGGTGCCGTGGTGAGAAACATACTGTACTACAATGAAAAAAAGACAGATGTGTGAGTGTACAATGGAGCCACCGGGGAGCACACGTACAGCATTGTTGCTTGCCGTACTTTAAAATAGTCCAAATGTCCAAAACAGGCTGCAGATCTACCTGTAACACTGTCTGTTCTGGTAAATGTTATCACTGGAGAATGGGGGGAAGGGTGTTTCCGCTGTGTGTGCCTATGTATGTAAAGAGGAGGGAGGTGATAACAATGGAGGTGAGACAGATAAGTGGCAGTGTGAGAGAAAGATGATGATGAAGACGCAGAGTGTGTCAAAGGGAAACCTGTGAGAGGAGGGGGGGGTGGGGGGCGGGAGGGGTGGTGAGATGAGGGAGACACAGGACAGAAGGAGCTGCTGAAAGGATGGCAGAAGATAAGAGGATGCTAAAAGACAGCAGGTAGATATGGACACACAGAGAGAGAGAGGAGAAGACAAGAGAAAGAGAGGAGGAGGTGAGTGTGTGTGTGTGTGTGTGTGTGTGTGTGTGTGTGTGTGTAGAGAAAGGAACACAAGGGAGGGACAGGAAAGCAGGCTGCAGCTGTGTGTAATAAGGGCATAAGAGCGGTTAGATGGCTGTATACTGTACGGTGTGTACCGCATGAGTGCAGCATGAGTTCACAAACAAATAGGTCACAAACATTAAGTCTTGATCTCCGTCCCTAGTTATTAAAAAAAAAAAAAAAAAGTAAAGCTGTAAAGGAGGTTGTCAGCGGTTTTCTCCAGAACAATAATGTGGCTGAGAAAAGTGTGTGTGTGTTTGTGTTTGTGGGGGTAACTGTGCGCATGCATGTGCATAACAGTGCGTGTGTTTGCAGCCGTAGCAGGTCAACCATAGACGACCCTCATCAATATTAATACACCAATTAATCTAGCTCAAGTGACACCCCAAGGCGTCTGCAGCCCACTGTCTGCCTGGACAAGCTAAGTACAGTCTTGGCGCTTAATTAAAGGAGATTGACACAATAACAGGAACATATTAGAGTACAATACAATCCAATTAAGCACCACCACAGAAAGTCTCACAAATTACAACGAGCTGAATCAACGCCTCACTGACACAGTGTCAACAAAACCTGAGGATTAGAAGTTTCACAAAGTTCACTGCAGGGCTGTTGTATTGGATTGCACTCGATTGTTAAATTGTACAGGTGTACCTCATAAACTTTTTTCTCATGCAGGATGGTTTTGGCTTGTTTTCATAACAACCTTTAAATACTGTAATGAGATTACCAATGCTGCGTTGACACCGTTAAATACTGTAATATATATGGAGCAGAAGAATAGTACGCTTTAAGCACAGTACATTATAGGATAGTACAGTAGAGTCCAGTATAACGTGCAGTTTATATGATCACCGGCCCTTCAGGCGCCAGCTCTGGCGAACGGATGCCTACTACTAGTATTGAGCACCAAATAGTATTGTATAGCATAGTATAATATAGTATAGTTCAGTATAGTGTTATATAATCTGATGTTCTGTATAGTGTAGTTCAGTATGGTATAATACTGTATAGTGTAATCCAGTGTTGTACAATATTTTGTAGTGTAATGTGACTAACTGTAATATAGTATAGTCTATTGTTGTATAGTGTAGTGTTGTGTAATGTAATTTTGTATAATATAATGAAATGAAGTACAGTATAGTATATACATAGTGTAGTAAAGTAAGTTTGTGTAATATATTATAGTATAGTTAAATGTAATGTACAGTATATTGCAACATGTGGTTATGTAATGTGATGAACTATAAGGTTGTACAGTGTAGTATATTTTAGTGTAGTAGAGTATTATATAGTATTGTATCATGTAGTGTAATGAAGTACAATGAAGTATCTATAATATAATATATACAGTATGACACGGTATGGTATACTATATTATAGTATAGTATAGTTTTGTCTAGTATAGTAGGACAATATGCTCTAGCACAGTATCACAATTATTTTTCATGCAGTTGAGGTGTGGCTGCTTGTGACACAGTAAGGCCTATGTATACACACGCACACACACACACACACATATATATATATATATCATCCACACTGGTTCACTCAGGTAGCTCAATTAGGTTAATTGAACGAGTTAATGAATTAAGCATGGCCTTTATTGTGATTGTGTGTGCTCAGGGGAGCTTCACATGCAGAGACAGGAGACTGACCGCGGGCTGAGCCAGTATGTCAGGGGTTAATCTCTTTCTCTCGCCAGGCTGTCGAGAAACTAGGGCAAACAACAGTGCACGATACAAAATTAATACTACAGGCAATGTTTTCATTCTTCCCTCTGTGCAGCCCAATTACACCGACTACTGCTGCTTATTTACCAGCCGTAGTTGAATCTAGTGTACTTTAGATTATTCCACTGTGAGGCTCATTATACTTCAACCGCGAGTATACGTGTATGAAATAGGCTAATCCACGAGGAACATAATATGTTTCAGAGAGAGAGAGAGAGAGAGAGAGAGAGAGAGAGAGAGACAGACAGACAGAGAGAGAGAGAGAGAGAGAGAAAGAGAGACAGAGAGAGAGAGAGAGAGAGAAAGAGAGACAGCTTGATGGATTTACCACCTTTAAGAACTGTAACCCTGGCTAAGCTTTTACAAAAATACTGCACAAACATCACGGAACCATCCCGCATCACTGAAAAACCACTATATGAAGCGTAAAAATACAGGTATATGAAGTTTACTATAAAGTCACTGAGGAGCACGGACACACAGGAAGTCCCTGTGCTAATATTCAACAATCATCTCCTGAGAGTAAAGATGAATTCACTGAATTCCCTCACACACAGGTAGTGTGACCTGGAGAAAACCAAAGTGTACGATGAAAACAACGATTAGATCTCGTGCTATCCCCTCAGATACACATTAGAGGGTGTGTGTATGTGTGTGTGTGTGTGTGTATGTGTGTGTGTGTAGTCCAGGCTATTGTGAGGGAGCGCACGAGGTGGGTTCAAGAGGAGGGTGGAAAATATGCGTCGCCTTACCTGGTCAGCCATGGTTATCAATAAGTCTTCTCTTTATGGAACAAGTGCTGTAGTTGCAACCGCCTGTGCCGCCCGGTTCAAGTCATCTGTGTTTGACTGCAGACCCGGCATCACATTCACAACGGCGGTAACAGACGGCGCACAAAAGAGACGCACCACATTTCATCTAACATGATGTTATTCTTCCCACTCCGGCGCGTAAAATCACCCTCTGCTGACTTGAAAGAAGAGGTGCGGCGCATGGAAAATTGTTAAAAAAAAAAAAAAAAAAAAAGAAGAAGAAAAGAAGAGGTTGCCCAGTAGTAGTAGTAGGGCGGAGGGAGGATGAGGAGGTTACACCTGCGTCTCCGTTTGGAATAAGAGGCGACTTCTTATAGGAAGAAGAGGGAGGAGAGCCATCAGCACAATAACACATCCCCTCCTGTCCTTTCGCTGTCCCAACGGCCAGAAGCGACTGTGTCCCCCTCCCCACCTCCACTTAATACCTGCATCTCTCTCTCGCTCTCTCTCTCTCTCTCTCTCTCTCTCTCTCTCTCCTGCAAAGTGTGTATTGAGGGGCGCGTCCTTGAGTGATGGTGATGGGGGTGATGAAGTGCCCCCTCGTTTCCTTCCTGCGGTATAAATATCAGCCCAAATGAACGGGTTCCTTCACATATGACCCTTTGTGAAACACCGGGTCTGGGCTTCTCCCGGTGTTTTTCATTCAAGGTTTAACGGTAAACAATCAGTTTTTGTCGCTGTGAGGTGAAGCCACCGCCAGAGGGAGCCAAAGGGACGCCGCATGGAGAAGGCGCTAACAAGGAACGCTTGTACAGAGGAATGAGGCTTTACTGTGTCTGATGTTATTCTGTTGAACCAAGACCACCATCGAACAAAGAAATGTTTTCACCATTCCTTTTGATGAATAGAAGAATTCATAAACTTTTACATTAGTTTTCATAAGGATTTAAAGGGACACTCCACTGAATTTATACATGAAGAGTAGTTGTGATGGGGAGCAGTATCCAGAAGTTAGCATCACCTCGACAAAAAGCTAATGGGATTTTTACATTGTTTTTCGGATTACTGCAGAAAACAATCTGTGTGACAAACAGTTTATGATGTCTACACGTTTTCAGTTCAGTACACTGACTTGTGATTTTAGAAGTCTAAATACAATGACTAGAAGTAAAAAGCTAATGTTAGGCTTTACACGAACTACGCCACAGTCACATGACTACAACGTCGCCACTACTAAACTTCCACCTTGCAGTTTGATTTAGCTCTTGGCAAGAGCGCCAGTTTAAACACAATAAGGCTGTAAAGGTGGACTGGTGAGTGGACAACCTCTTTAGTCTCATTTAACCACTTGTTAGCAACCGGCCTTTTTTAAGAGACGTAAAAGCTTAAATAAATCACAACTGGGGTATTTACTGGTGCATTTCATGTCATAGAATAAAAGGTGAAAATGATTTCAGTTTGTGTTAACCACAGACCTTGTTTCGGGCATTAAACCAAAAACCCATTGACTTCGGGATGACGAACCAGAATCACTAAAATGCTCAATAATTTCAAGGTTTTAGGACTAATTCCTGCAGAATTCTACAGAAACATATGTTAATGTTAAATCACTGGCGTGCCCCCTTTCAGTTAATTATTCAATCTGAAATGAGCATGCATGCAGTCCAACTTCATTTTCATTCTACATGCTATCTCTAGCACATCTTTTAAGGGCACACATTGTTTCCACTGTTACACAGACAATACCCGAATCTATTTTAGCAGTGACCCCAACAAGTTTAATTATATTTTAGTTGGGAGACTCTCTCCTTTTTAAACTGCCTTGAGGACATCCAAAAATTGGATGGCTGTTAATTTTTTTACAACTAATCCCATCAAATACTTCCATTTGGTGCGGATGTTATTAACCCTGAAATCATTGAGGAACTTGGTCCTAACTCCCACCATTTCATTCAGCAATATAGAAATCTCTTTTATTTGACAGAAAACTCAGTTTCACTATAAATTCAGTTGCGTCCTGTTGAGTCTTGTTTCTTGTTTCAGCTTAATCTTGCAAATCAAGCCATTCCCATCCACCATAAGACTAGAATTTTAGTACATTCATGCCTTCATTTCATTGGACCTTACTGTAACTCAATTTCCTCTGTCTGAGGACATCACACCTATTCTTGTATCTTTGCACTGGCTGCCAGTTAGTTTTAGGACTGATTGATTGATATGCTGCTGGCCCCAACCTACATCTCTCAGTATTTTTAGACCTTTATGTGCTGGTCCATTCCCTGAAGTCCTCAATTTCATTCTTTCTGCTCCAAGGTCTAGACTGAAAAAGTTCCAGTCGAGGATCTTTGTTGCATATCAAATTTTTTCTCTCTCCTCACTTCCATTCTGTCTTTCTACTGTCCGCGGTGGAACAAAAACAGAATGCAAAAAATCATCTTAAAAACAATAACCCTCAAATTACAAAGACTGGGTACGCATACCTTTCACAAGAGACCAAGCACATCGTGACACAAACTTGTTTTTCCTGTCATTGAAAACTCAAAAGAAAATACATGACAAATTATACTAAATTCCAACAGGGAGATGGTTAAAATGAATTTCATATTTAATTATCCTTTCCTGCCTTGCTTTGCGAGTTATAACTGTGTTTGAAGGTACCAGTATACTTATGCAGGTGATGATGTATTCACATCAAGTAAGAACAATTAGTCATCTGAACAAGCTCATCGCTCAGAGTAATAACTTGGAGCTGTGCAGCATTTTGAAGTTGTCAAATACTTTGGGTTGCTGTTGGTCACGAAAATATCCCAATTTTACTTCAAAAACATTGAAATGTTTAATAAAAATGAAATATTGAGAAAGACGGTGTGTATTTCTGTTCAAATTGTCACAAAGTAAATGTGTGATGATAGTTTATTTTGTTCATTTTGAGTGATAATTTAATTTTCTACCAAATTTTTCCATGTTGGAGACACTGGAAGACAGTGAAAGCGTGAGTGTTTGGTGTAGTTGTTAGGACGCATAACATATGACCCCCGGTCAGGTCTGTGGTGGATCCTATACCTATACAGTACATACATCATACTTCCTGTCTGTACCAACACTGTAAGCTTGAATCGAGAAGGTAGTCTGCAGGATGCTTCTGAGCGTCCTGATATTTTGTTCCACTCAACTATCAAGTCCATCACGAGTGCTGCCATGATAACACCCCTCTGTGACTGTGTGCGTTAGCTAACTGGCACTCTCACTGGAAAATTCATTGATTCAATTTATTTCCAAAACCTCCCTCGGACTGACAACGTCTCAGCTCCAGATCATATCTGTCAAGTATGTAACATGTCAGGGTTGAGTTTAAACCTTCTTTGGTCACATCTCACTCTAGTTTAGCTGCAAAAGACTCTGAAATTGAAAACATTTCATCTCTCGCTCTGTGCTTTTAAGGGTTATATTGTAGACAGATTGGCATACTAACTTCCCCGACTTCGTAAAAACGTCCCTATCAATGACCCGTTTGTAACAGTTGCCTTTAGCGATGTCCTTGCTGTTGATGGTGGTACATTTTTAATGTTGTTTGTCTCCAAGCCAAGGTTATGCCTTTAGTACCATTAAACATCTCATTGTTTAATGCTTTCTGTTGCCTTCAGCAAACTGTCATACTTTTCTCATTTCCCTTTTTCATTTTTTCCCCATCAAGGGATCTTTTGCCTCTTGCCATGCACGTCGCTTATTGACTTGAAGTTCACAGTACGTTATAGACATTGATGTCCAATCCCAGTACCACCTGGAAGCTGGCCTGACTGCTCTACTTCTTCCCCCTTACAGTTAGAAAAAGGCTGGAGCTCCTGCTTACAGGCCAGAGGCGGTGAAATGCTACTTGGCAGTAATGTTAAGAAGTCTGTTTCTCTGGATCAGAACTCAGGACACAGTTATTTATAACAACTTTCAATAAGTGAATATTGAATATTTAATGTCTTTGTGGGGTAATATGTTTTATAGCCAGGAGCCTGACTCAATAAATCAATAAATTAAATCAATCAATCGATTCAGGTAATTCAGGTAACTCTGTCTAATAACTATTGTATGTCTTCTTTTGTGGTTGTGATGGCCGTATCCACAGCCACTCAATTGAAATATAAATATGGTATTTTATGGTTGTTTCAATGACCTGATCAACCAGTGTATATGTCTCTCTCCTGTCTGATTTTGTTTGGTCAGTTAGTTGAGTTAAGGTCCTGTTATTAGTAGAAGTTTTTTAAGGAGATTTCTATTTGGTTGACCTCTCTTAAGAGCCCAGTTATTTACTAAATTTGCTTATTTTGTTTCACTTGTACATTTTCCTGATTTGGTGGAGACCAAAACAGAACTGAAAGAGCTGAATAACTCCTAATAATTGCTAATGTTGCGTTGTGTCTTTTGGATGTGTGAATAAGCAACTGCTTGCTAACATAACACCTTTATGTTGATAAAACGTATATGCTTGTTACGCTGCCCTCAAGTGGACAGCTGGACATTATGCAAACCAAATTGCCTGCAGCAGGAATTAGCCAGTTAGTTCGATATGCGGCTTTTAAAAGAAAATATAATAACATGTCAATGTCTTTTGTGAAATTCAAGCGCCAACATCATTAAAGTTTTAGCTAATTCTAAATTTCAGGATAATTCTATTAGCTAATTAGCTTCAGTCTCACCCATTTTTTATAATAAACAATCTCACCACATCTTTATAGTTGAACCTTCTCTCTTTGTTTCCCACTTATATCTCACTTTCTCCCCTTATTTCTCCAACGTTGTCTGTTGTCTTTCCCCTGTGTGTTCACTCACTGACTCCAGGGGCAAATATTGACTGACTGTGCAGTAAAGTAAAGGCTAAAAAAGCTGCACAGGTTAAAATAGAAACACTCTCAAAATTTAATAATTCTCACTAATCTATAGGATATAGGTCCAGGTCTGGATACAACGACATCTGGGTCCTATTAGTGACCCCTGCTTTAAGGTAACATGATGATGTGAGGACTGTGCGACAAACACACTTTGGATGGGCTTTGAAGAGAGAGAGAAGGTAAAAAAAATAGAAAAATATTGTACATTGCCACTGCAGTTATTGTTTTCCTTCAAGGTACTGTGAGTTTGCTTTGTTAAAAATGACAAAATTGATGCCAGGCAAGGTCAATAACAAATGTGCATTCTGTAAATTTAGGAATATAAAAAAAAGAAAAGTTCTTCATGTCCATTTGTTGGCTGGGATAAAGGCATATTTGTGAATCACTATTTCTCACTTGCTCTTTGTATTAAACACATCCTCCCTGTGGGATTTAAATAGTGTTCAATGACTATGAATGACCTGACATCCTTTTAAGTGGTTAAGTATTTGCTCTTGCTGTCACACTTGAATCAATACCTCTCCAAAATGCCAATCTAGACGATGAGAAGTCCTTTCCATTATAACAACCATCTCCTGTCTCCTGAATCCCTTGGATATTAATCTTCTCTCAGGCTCACATTGCAGCCCCTCCTGCTGCCTGCTGTTCTTAGCTGCCTGATCTCTCAGTATTTCCAGCAGTACACCAGGCCCTCAGACGTGTCAGGGCTTCGGTAAACACACTGAATGGAAACGGGAAGGATCCTCTCAATGGGCCTGCTGAGCATGACTTATATTTTAAGCTTTCACTAATCTGTAGACTTAATTAAGTCTCATCAGGACATCAGAGCTCGCTAGTGCCTGGCACTGTGTGAGAAGATTACAGCGCAGACAGATGACAGAGATAAGTGCTCTCATTAGCCACCAAGACAGTATCGACGAAAGACTGCCTGCTCCCTGCTGATGGAAACACTCGGGTCTGTCGTTAGAACGCGTAGCGGTGCAGCCTGGGAGATGTCAGGAGGTCAAGAGGTAACTAGGTAAGCTTTATGGCTGCCAATAACATGACACCCACAAGGTCAGAGATTACCTAATATATTTGTCATCATCACATCTCTGCCGACCACAGCTCTGATGACACAGCTGAAATTGAATGACCTTTCACCCAGCCACATAATACCTAATAAAAAGAGCAGATACTGCCCTCTGCCTTTGCAAAATCAGAATGTAAAAGAAAAATGAAAAATGCATTTCGTCCATTAAAAAATAAACTTTATTTTGATACATTAAATGTATCTCTGTTTATCTTTTTTTATTGAAGTCAGTACAATAAAACAATATACAATGTAATACATTTAAATTTATAATTTAAAAGTTGCATAATCACACCAAATTGTATACATCCCACCAAAGTTGAAAACTGAGATAGCAGCTAGCTAGATGCTCCCAGCACAAGTTTAACAGGGTTTTTTTTCTCTTCGTTATGACAACATAACGCTACACAACCAGCTCACCTAATGTGATAAAGCTTTAGCTCTTGGTCTTCTGCTTCATTTTGTTGTAGTGGTGTTTGAAATTATACACTTTTTTAGTTTAATAGTTGTTCATATAGTAGCTGTGAAATATTCAGAGTAAGTCTTAACTCAGTTTTGAACAAATAAGTGTCTTGTTTATGTTGATGGCTTAGAGAGGTTTAAATATCTGTTTGTGTGTGTTTCAGATTAAAATTTTGAGCAATCTCCCTTGTAGCAGCAAAACAAACCCACTATGTAATATTTCAGGGCTGTGGAAATGATTCCAATTTCCCAATACATTTAAATCACTGTTTTGCATTTCTCAATATAAATAGCCCGACAACAAAAAATCCAATTACCCGCCCTCAGCCAATGTGTCAAACAAAAGCCCTGACCACTGCAAATACATGACATGCCCTTTACATTGTGATATTACACCACTCCAGATGAAGATGAGCTCCACTTGTTAAGAAGTCATTTTCCCATGTGTTCATTCTGATGTGATTCTTTCTGCCAAATCCTTATTTAATAAGCACTTCTCCGCATTCAAGCTCAGAACAAAACAAGTCAGCTTCTATTAATGCTTCTCATAAGTCAAGAAGGGCCTCTTTTTAGATAATGATGCAACCAGGAGATTTACAGGCAGCTTTACACTGAGGCAGGCAAGGTGCACAGTGTCCCCTGTGTTTTTGCCCTGTCAGTCGGCTTAGTAATGGAGTTACAAGGTTGTATTGCTTGTTGTAATCTACCAGATGCGATGCTATGACGTCCTACGGAGGTTTCTCAAAACAGCCAACACTCTTTTCATACTGCGCACATGCTACATGTCATACTTATCAGATGCTCTTCTATTGCAGTACTGGGACGGTTGTTTAAAAGCTCCAATTGGGAATTTGGTTTATGGTTGCTTGGATGGGTTAGACGTCCCTGAGAAAGGCTGTTAAGATCGCAGCTTCAGGTCCTACGTGGGAGCTCTAAAGACGTCTCTTTAAGTTCAGTGACCTGGATTTGTAAATGATGATGTGCGCCTTGACATAAAGAGAAACCTGCGGTGTTTGGCCGTGAAATCATTTCAGATTTTCAGTTCTCCTCCTCTGCAAGCTTCCCACTGCCAGGACTGTGAGTTGCTTAGTGACTCGGGCATTGTGATGAGGAATATAAACCGTGTGTTTTTTATGGCACATAATGGATTCTGTTGACGATACGCTGTCATCTATCTGAGAGCGTCACACACTGTTGCCAAGAGTCTTTTTTTTTATAGCTTTACTGTAAAAGCAAAGAGAATGTGGCTGTGACCAAAAGGATGTGTGCACAAAGCATGTTGTGACTCATGTACATTTTCTCGACGTGGCAAATATGAATAGTATGTCATGGGAGTAAGTGAGCACAGCTGTGTGTGTTCACTGCATCAGCTTGTGTGTGACAGTTTGGTGAGTAGGTGAGTGTGCAGGAGGCTGAGGGTGTGGCAGGTGTGGGGGAGGAGCGGGAGCAATACGCCAGCGCTGAATAGGTTTTTTCCCCAAGTACTTATGAAAGAAGGACGGCAGTAGAGCTCGGAGCTGACGCACTGCTGGACGTGACAACAGGAAGTACAGTGGCGGGTTCCAGCAGGGGGCCAAACACACTAGTAAGATGGCCGCCATGGACGCCACCTCCCACAACAGGGAAACTCTCGTCTCTGATTCCTCACTCTGCTCGTGTGATGGAGACAAAGTCGAAGAAAGCCTGACCCCAAATCTGCTAACGGGAGAAGCTGCAGAGCTGACCCAAGGGGACATGACGTTGACAAATTCAAGTGCATAATAAGGCAACCAGCTAACTGCAAAAACCAGCGTTGAGCCAATCAGCAGAGCCGTGGCTTTCTTGTTGCGCCGGTCTGCAGCCAGGGTGCCCCGGCAGCTGTGGAGGTGAGAGATGATGAGGCCGCAGTTGATGGCGATACAGAGGAGGGGCGCCACGTAGTAAAACAGGAAGGCAGGAACCAGGAAGAACAGCCACTTGTCCCGGCCCACTGACCACGTGCAACCGCCATCGAAGTTAATATAGGTAACCTTGGGTAACGCCATGGTTACTGAGACAAGCCAAATGGCTACCACAGCGCATAACCTGTGGGAGAGGAAGATAGAGCGTATGTTTATTTATTGTGCCGGAGGATCATCTCTAAGTTAGTAAAATTAGCTGTATAAGAACACATACTCCTGGTACTGATGGGAATGATAGTTTGATTTGATGAGATTAGCTAACAGCTAATGGTGATCTATAATTTGGAATATGTTAATGAATTAACTTTCCTGCTTCTATGGCCTCTGGGTTGTAGTTAAGAAATTTACATTATTCACAACATAGGATCGCTGCAGCGACTGTTTGGATATTTTTTATTGTGTCAACCGACATAACAAGATGTAACAATCATATTTCTATCTGTTGCATCTTTAAAGCCAATTTGAAAGCATCCAACACCGGCGCCTCTTTGTGGGACACCACAACGCGTGCCGCATTTTTTTTCATACAAAACTGCAGTGATCAGAATAATTTGTAAGTTGCCGTAATCACCGAAAAATTATGCAACTGTAGAGACTATAAAACCGTTATTAACTGACTTTTAAGGAACAACTTTGTACTGTCTTATTAAGTTGACAAGTCATGATGCATTAGTTATACAACCAGTACACGGAGCAATATTAGCTGCTAAATGCGCCACTATGTTGTTCACCAGCTTGTAGCCAACTTTGTTAGTCCATGTTTTAGTTTTGAGGCGGTGCACAGCGGCTTTTTGTGCTCAAAGACACGACAATCTCTGAAGAGCTGCAGGCAACTGCAGAGTTTGATGAAAATACTCTGTTGGTTCATTTCATTTCATTTCGTGTTTCTTGTTATGAAAAGAACAAAACTGACAATGTGTTATTCCGTCTCTCAATACTTTCTGACTTCCCTAACTAGTCTATGGCATTCAGCCCTCTGCCAAATCATTCACACTGAGGACATAAATCTTGAACATTGCTTATTTTCAGTTGTGGATCGATACAGATTTCGTGTGTGAGTGTGTGTTTGGTACCAGTTTTCTCCTCTCAGACTTTCACAAACCCTCCTCTGCTTGACAAGTAATACTCACACTTGTGTCAGGCTGGCAGGCAGCCTCATTCGTGGTGCAACGATACGATACCTCAGCACTGACAGCGCTGCCAGGCTGAAGATTTCCACTCCCACTGTCACTGAGGTCATGAAGCCCAGCAGGACACAGGTCCCGCCTCCGAGCTGCCAGTCCTGGAAGCTAGCGCTCAGAAGCACGCAGGGCAGGGTGAAGAGGGCGCCCAGGTCTGACAGGCTGAGGTTGAGGAGCAGGACGGAGCTCGGCTTGGAGCGACTGCGGGGGTTCCTCACCAGCACCAGCCACAGTAGGAGGTGACCTCCGACCCCCACCAGAAGAGAGACCATGCTGAACATGGGAAGCACCACGGGGAAGGAGATAGTGGTGTTGGTGGAGACAACGTTGAAGAGGAGGTTGACTATGGCAGGCATGCTGAAGATGAGGCTCTCGCAGTTCTGACAGTTCATAAAAGATGGAGATAAAAGACGGACTGAGAGACTGAGGACGGTTGAGCACATAGAAGACAGAGAGGGAAGTATGGAGGCATTTAAAAATAGGAATTGTAAAAAATTATTCATAAATGAACACACATTAAATAAACTGTTTAGAAATACATTTATCAATTAAAATAAAAGAATTTGAAAAACTATTTGATAAGAATTTCAGAAAAAAAGTTTCAGAAAAACCTTTCTGGATTCCCTCTTCAATTTCCAGTTCTTTTTTCCAGCTGCTTCAACTTTTCCTATTAGCTAATCAGTTTGCTTGGTCAATTAGCTTCGCCTCTTAGCTTCTCGATTTAGCTTTTCCGTGACACTCTGGGCCTTCAGCGCTGGTAAAACCAGGCTAAACAACAACAAGAGCTAACCAGTCAGGTTTACTAATTTTCCTGTGACATCCCTGTTCCTCCATCGGTAAGACGGTGCATAAGGAAAAAAAATAAATGGAGTGATTCTACAAAATAGATTTATGGATGAAGAGGGAAAGGTTAAATGAGGGGAATAAATGCACAGACGGTCACACAGGAGTCGAGAGAAGAATGTGAGAAATTACAAACAGGACGAGACAGGAGCAGCAGAGAGATGATGTAAAAACAAAGGAATAATAGAGACGGATATTTATAGGTGAAGAGATTTACCAACAACTGTGAGAGCAAGGGAGAGAAAATCAGTAATATAGAGAGATACACAGAGTGATGATAATTTAGCAGACTCATTTTAATACTCAACCACCTCTCATGTATTATTCATGTTTATAATTCATTACAGCTCAGTGATTCCTGAATCACCTGCAATCCAGAGCTCACCGGGCCCTTCCTGTGACTGACAGGCCTGATGAGGAAGAGATGCCCTCCCCTCTTCTTCTCTCTCAGGAGAGCAAGCAACAAACACTCGGTGACATCAGCAAGTCAACTGTATCACGACACAAACAAGACAACCCTCTTCAGCCAGCACATGACACAGGAAGGGAGCTTGTTTATTCCCATCCCCAGGGGGATAAACAACAACAACAACAACAACAACAACAACAACAAAAAGTGTAGTCTTTGCTAAAGAATATAAAAAAGCAGGCAGGTGACCAGAGCACCACAAGTAAACAAACCACTTATCTTCATACGTAAACAAGCGTCTTATTTGCTGTTAAAGAGATGACACAGCTACTTACACACTGACATTTGGGAGAGTTTTCAGGATAATTGAATTCATTTCAATGTCGGTGCAAAAAGTCTAACATCTGCTTTCATCCATCAGACGCATCAAACGTATAAACAGGAATATACCGGTGAATATCTGGTGGCTTCATGGATCGATTCAGCTACTCTCTCCAGCATCCCACTGGAACATGATGAAGAGAACAAACCACAAACCTTTGAAGATGGATTAAAAGAAAAGGCTCTTTATTCGAGTTGTCTACTGAGACACGTAGGCATTTAAGATGTCTAGCCTCACATCCATTATCCAGTTTTTACATTGACACGTTTTGTTAAACCTCATAAATTATTATATGAGCTAAGACTCTGGCGTTAGAGCTACTACAAATCATTACAGGAAGAGTTCACTTTGGGAAATACTCTTATTGACTTTTGTTGCAGGAGTGACATCAGAAAATTGATACTAAACCTGTGTGGGCATTAAGTAAGCAGCTGGAGTTAGCCTAGCTTTGCATAAACACAGGAAGCAGGCACTAATAGCAAGTATGAATTCATGAAATACAGTGTTACTTATTATTTCTTACAGCAAAGAACACAGCAACACTGAATGAAATGCCCAAGCGTAATTAAAATTTAAAATTTAAATGCAGATGAGCTGCAGTAAGATGCTCTGTTGGCATCAGCAACAGTAAACAGTGAGGCTGAAATCACTCAAAGGATCTCAAAGTTACAACAGCATCATTCAAAGTAGTACAACAGTAATCTTTATTAAAACCGTTAATTGTGACATTATCAATCAAAACAATAGAGCGTAGTGGCACTTTTGTAAAATCTGATCTGACTCTATCTGAGAAACTGTGTGTGAGGGACAGATGGACAAACAAATGAACAAGCGTTTAGTCATTCCTTCATCCGTCTGTCCCTTTCATGCAGTATCTCACTCAAGCTTAACATCCCTGTCCAAATTTTATCTTTGGGGGTGGATGAAAGATGTGAGCTGTACACAAAGAGCAAAAAGACACCTACTCAGCTGCCTTGCAGCATAGACAATCACTAACAAAGTAATTGTCTATGCTGAATACAGGCCTTTTAATGGATGCAGGGCAAAATCATTTATTCAAGGGGAACTAACAAATTAGCAGCCAGCTTCTAGCCTTACTAAGTTTTACCTCACACATTGTAACAGTGGATGCTGCTGACAGAGCTTCCTGTCACTCTAGTTTTATTGGTGCAACAGCAGCTGTGTGAGGAGTGAAGAGCAAAAGTAGTGGAAAAAGCCTGAAAGGGTTAGATGCAACATGACGGATGAAAACAGACAGCAGAGAACATAGAAAGTGATGGGAAATACAGAGATATGAAATGAGCAACACGAGGCTAAAGTAAATGTGTTTAATTTTAGATACATTGACCTCGAGCTGAACTGATTTACTTATTTAGAAGTTGTGACTGGCTCTGGGCTATTTTCAGTCCAGCCACTTTCACTCCTCAGGCACAGTATGGATTTGCCGACATGTGTAGCGTGATAATCAATCAATCCAGGCTGCGGTTGTCGGGGGAAAACAGAAAGGAAGAACCAGAGTGATTTATCACACGGTTTAATCTAGGAACACAGACAAGTGACAAATGAAAGGAAAATTAAATGTGTGGAGAAACATAAGGCAAGTAGATGCTTCCAATGGTTAGTTCTGGACTTTACAGTCAACTAGTCTTAACTAAGAAACTGGACTGACTTTTAAGACAGGGCTCCCATCATCATCATCATCATCATCAGCATCAGCATCAGCATCAGCATCAGCATCAGCATCATCATCATCATCAAAACACCATTAGAAGAATCGTATTCATATCTATTTATCATGTGGAAGCTGTTGTTGTAGCTCATGGTGGCTCAACTCTAGCTGTACTAGCAGTTAGCATGCTAATGGTAGGTCCACCCCTTTGGTCCAGACTGAAATGTCTCATCAGGCATTAGAAGAACTAACACAGAATTTCGTGTACACATTTATGGTTTGTTTTAACGTCAAGTCTATGTTTTGGATTAAGACCTAGCCCACTGTTTCTCCAACAACCTAAAATTTGACAGGTGGAGACATGACACTTGGTACTTTGTAACTAAATATTACAATGATAAATGGGAGAACAAATAATGTTGTCTACACCTTCAGATATAATTAACATCAGATTATATTCTACTCCCCTGTGTTACACAGTAACAAATCTAATCACATTACCTTTGATATTGACAGTTTTTGGTCAAAATATCACAGCTATGTTCAGTAGGCTAATGAGGTGCTCAGGGCACAAGAGCAGCGGGCCAGAAGCTTACTGCTTAAAGAAAACAACTGGAAAGAAAAACCTCTCACTAAAAAAACTACTTTCTGAATGGGGGCTTCGTCTTAATGTTCCTTTAATGTGTCATTGATCTGTAGGTTTGTGCTTGGATTAACAGGCACAACAAATGATTTCCTTTTCAACAACAAATATATTTATTCGTAAAGACTTTAAAATCCTGTTCTAACGCTAAAGAGGCAGCTCAACTACACACTGAATAATGCAATGTTTGGCAAGGAAGGGAAAGATAAAGATCAATGAAAACAAACAGAACAAGTTGAACACTGGAATCAGAGCTGCCTCAGGCTTTATTTGCAAGGTTTCCAGTCAGCACTGATTCTTCCTCAGGCAAATATCAGTGTCTGGGTAATTATATGACAAGATCAAGACCAGTCACATGATGATCACTTAATTACATTCACATGTGCCAGAGTATGGTTATCAAAAGTTAGATGGTGATGAATATGAATAAGTGAACTGTAATGCACATATTTCTTTCACAGTTGCTCGATCAGTAAGTCACAAGAGGATCCAGTGAAAGTATTAGAAAACACTAATTTCATCATAATAGAGTAACACAATAAATAGATAAAGTCCTCATATCCCAAGTGGGTTAAAGCAGAAGCCAAGAATTCTGTGCTGTAAATCTTTGACCCAGGTGTGGACTGAAGGTAGAATTTGAAACAAGCACAGGGGTGTGAAACACGGGCAGAGCCACAGGGAAATATAAAAAGGATGTTAAACGTATGTGCCTGACTTACTGTGAAGAGTGACCCGCTCCAGGGAAAAGCCCTCCGCTCACCATCAGCTGACGTGCTGCATAAAGAGGAGAAAGAGAGGGCACACACCTGCGTTCCTCCCTGTATCCCCTCCTCCTCTTGACTACTCATGCTCTGGCCACACACACACACACACACACACACACACAAAGCCCACAAAGTGTCAGCATAATGAGCAAAGGCCAACTAAGTGAGATGATGAACAAATTCAGTATCACCTATACACATTATTCTGTATGGCTAAAAGTAAATGGACACATATTTCGTGTGCTGTTGGACTAAGGATGTCATCAAAGTGTGCATGAGGTCCATTTGCTGCAGTTAAGGGAAATCTTTTAGATAATAATCTGCTTCCAACTTTGTGTTTGGGGAAAACATGTCCCTGTTTCAACTCAAAAATGCCTCTGTGCACACAGAGCCACAAAGTGAAATGGTTTTCAATGTTTATTGTGGAAGAATTGCACTGAGCTCACCCTGACTTAAACCCCATCCAACAGCTTTGGCATGAAGTAGAATGCCAACTGTGAGCCGGGCCTTATCAGCCAACATCAGTGCCAGACCTCACTGATGCTCTTGTGGCTGAATGGAAGATAATTCCTGCAGCCAGGGATTTGCAGGCACTCTCTCTGCTCTGTTAGTGTTGTTTATGGCCACACAAGTGCCTGTTTTTGGCAACAAAAAAAAAAAGCTCTGGATAACCACCTCTCAACCCACCAAACTGCAGACAAACAAAGCAAATGGCCGTTTGGTGATGGCAGCGGAGCATTTAGCAGCTCAAGAGCCAGATGTTTCCCTCTGGAGTTGGTAGAGACCATTACAACAAACAGAGCTAAAAGAGAGTGACTGCTGTACTTACCTGTCAGGTGCCAGATGGCCAAAACATGACTCCAAATTAATGAGCTGCCACATTTTTACTAACAAGTTCACTGAATAAACTTAACAGCTGATGATATGTCAGTGCTGTGTTCCCAGTTTTCTGGCCAAAAAACTCAGCTACTCCAGGTTTAAAGATGCTTGTAAAAGCGGCATTTTCTTGTAAACAAACTAAACTTGTGTTTATATCCAGTGTTTCTGTCTAAAACACACTCTGCGTATCCTTGAGGTCTAATAAGCATGATACATGTAGTTCCTTCCTCATACAATATTTACAAAGCCACTTTTCTAAGTTTGAATCCTAAATTGCTCACATCCATATCTACTGACAAACAGTCTTCTTCTTCTCTCGTATCTTGGTGTAGTACTACCAAGTGAGGGTCAGTGGCATAGCCCAAATATATGTATATAAATTTAATTTCCATATATGAAATATATGGAAATATAAAATAAAACATATATATATATATATATAAAGATTAAATATACAGCGTATTATAGATTAGAACAATTTCATATATTTACATATACTGTATATCCAGCCCATACAAATATATATGTTTATGTATGTATGTTTATATTGTAGATATATACAGTATATACTGTGTTATGTACTGTGTATATGCATCTCAAAGCTTGTCAATATAATTATAATATGTATATGTGTATACATTTAATCTATATATGATTATATACATTAGGGCACAAAAGAGACCACTTTCTAAAAGTGGGAAATGTTTATGTTTAAAATTAATGAGAAATTAATAAGAAAAATAAATAGATATATACAGTATATAGATTTTTTATAATAAATGTTTAAAAAACTTGCATATATAAATTTAATATATACTGTTAACATACATGCTCACAACATGTTATACCATATAGAAATGAATAATAGATATTTTTAATATATGTACATATGCAAGTCTTACTATGATCATTTCATATATATTATAAACTTATATCTTTAAACTTAACTTTAGTGCTTTAAGTCTGAAAATTCCCTTCCTCTGTATGACTAGGTTTCCTCAGTCAACCTCTCTCCCTCCAGGTATTTGTTATCTACAAAATATCTCACTCCCACTAAATCTAACACTGCCTCAGCTCCGCCAACTCTGACCTCACTTTCTTTTTCACTTACACACAGACACACACACACACACACACACACACACACGCACCTAAACAAGAAGAGCACACAAACGCACTGAAACACCTACGTAAGTGCAAACACACCTAGTTGCGCACACACTCTCTATTAATTGCTGGCAGTAGGTATTATGAGACTCACTTGTTTATGGGGAAAACAAACAGCTACAGATAACAGAGAGAGAGAGAGAGCAGAGGGAGGAATAGGGCGAGAGAGCATTAAGAGGAAGGTAGATGCATAGACAGAGAAGAAGAGGAGGGGGGGTGAATGACTGCTTCCACCGAGTCCTGCGTGGAAGGTGTCAAACACGCCCCCTCAGATCGTAAAGATGGAGGTAAAGTGAATAGAAGCCTTTTATGAACCTGAGAGGAAAAACACAGCGGCAGCTGCGTCGGTGGGAGATGTCTCAGTTGTGTGGAGTTCAGGATGGAGCCAGAGGAATCCGTCAAGTGTGTGGCGCTTGGTTGCGTCATGTTCATTCTTTTTAAGGAGGAATAAAGATGTTAACCTGAGATATGGCGAGGAAACAGAAGCAGTATAGTTTATAGGTTTACTGGTTCACTTGAGGCCCCCGGTAGTTGTCTATAAGCTGATTTACTTCACAGCAAGGTACAACTCTGGATGCTATTTAACTTTGTTTGTCTGTTGTTTTGATTTCTGAGACTGCCTCTCTTGACTGATGCATTTGTAATTTTGTCACTGTCTTTGGGGTCTAGTCTCTTTGGGTCTTTCGTACATTGGTTTTGCTGTCTTATCTACTATTTTATATTGTATCCTGCATATCAAAGTACAATTTACCAGACCTCTATAGTTCTAAGGCTGAGAAATGCTAACTGGCATTTTAAACTGTCACTGTCTCCCAAAGCCATACTACATACTGATTCTAACCTGGGTTTTAGCTTAATGTGTCTACACTGGAAAAGTGACAACAAGGGTGTACGTTTGGACTCAACATTGGTAGGGACGCAGCAGCCCCACCACCCCTCGAGAACAAAAAGATTGGCTGTTTAGTGTCGTCAACCAAACAGTTTATCAACGTATAAAATTTTTGGACAAATGTTTGGACACTTTTTGACAATTTATGTTTGGACATTTGTTTCATTTCCTGTTTTATTTTGAAATTGACTTCCTTGTGTATCTTGTGGTAATTTTACTTCCTGTCTTTGTCCTGTTTCCTTCCTACTTGATTGTTTCCCCCGCCCTTATGTGTTACACCTGTGTTCAATTACCCTTGCCTCCCTTCTGTATTTAAGTCTCTGTCTTCCCGTTTGTCTGTCAGTTCATCTGTTTTTGTTTTGCCATGTTTACCCAGTGTGTTCTTGAGCTGACGTTTTGTGTTCCCGGTTTACGGAGTATTTCTTAGTTCTATTTTGACACTTTTGTAAGTTGATTTTCTTTATTAAATCAATGCTCTCTCATTCACACCCTTTTTGTTTGTCTGCATTTTTGCTCCTTAGTTTCTCATACTTGACATAGCCTGTTTGTGTAAAATTACATATGACACCTGTTAGAAATTGGAACAATATCATATATTGACATATATGTCTAGCTACTAAGAACATGTGTTTTAATATGTCTGTTTATATTATAGATGTATATTAAATAAATATATGGCTGCCAAAGACTGCCAGTATATGTTCAAATTATGTATGGAAATATAAAAGATAGACATATATGTTTAAATTTAGTAGGAAATTATTAATATAATCATATAAAAACATTGAAATTTTAATTAGCATGTTGTTTTAATGAAGTCACATTTTGCTAGAAGTATATCATAATTAAAAATTTAGATCTTTGTATATCCAGGGGATGTATATATGTCAAAACAATGGATCGACTTATGTCATATTTATGTCATAAGTCATACTATAGCAAGGGATAAAAAGTCACAGTATGATAAGGCATGAAAAATTCAGTTTAGTGAGGCAAAATTAGTCATAGTATGATAAAGTATAAAAATGTAAAAAATATACTAAGGCATAGAAATGTCATAGTATAGAAAGGTATAAATACTATGACTCTTTATGGCTTCCTATAATATGTAATTTTTCTACCTTACTGTACTATGATATTTTTGTGCCTTAATATACTATATTTTTATTCATCACTATAGTATGTCATTTTATGCCTTATACTAATGTGTTTCTATGCCTAACTATACTAAGGCATTTCAAACAGTTACTATACTATGAAATTTTCATGCCTTACTATGTTGTGACATTTTTGTGCCTTTCTGAACTATAACATATTAAACATATCAGTACATTAAGCTATAAAATGTCAAAGTATGGTAAAGGACAAAAAATTCATGTTATAGTAATGCATAAAAAAATCATAGCACATAGCAAAAAAATGTCAAAAAATGTCATAGTATAGTAAAGCATGAAAATGTCAAAAAACATCATAGTGTAGTAAAGCATAAAAATTTTAAAAAACGTAATAGTATAGTAAGGCAAAAAAATGGCATAGTATAGTAAGACAAAAATCATCATACTATAGTGAGACATAAAAATGTCAAAAAACGTCGTAGTATAGTAAGGCATGAAAATGTCAAAACGTCATAGGATAGTAAGGAAAAAAAATGTCAAAAAACATTATAGTATAATAAGGCATAAAAACATCATACTATATCAAGGTATAAAAATTTCAAAAAATGTCACAGTATAGTAAGGCATAAAAATTTCAAATACGTCATAGTATAGTAAGGCAAAAATCATCATACTATAGTGAGGCATGAAAATGTCAAAAAACGTCAGAGTATATTAAGGCATAAAAAACGTCAAAAAATGCCATAGTATAATAAGGCATAAAAATGTCATACTATATTAAGGCATAAAAATTTCATAAAACGTTACAGTATAGTAAGGCAAAAATCATCATACTATAGTGAGGCATAAAAATGTCAAAAAACATTATAGCATAATAAGGCATAAAAACGTCATACTATATTAAGGCATAAAAATGTCAAAAAACGTCATAGTATAGTTAGGCATAAAAATGTCAAAAAACGTCATAGTATAGTAAGGCATAAAAAACGTCATAGTATAGTAAGGCATAAAAACGCCAAGAAACGTCATAGTATAGTAAGGCATAAAAATTTCATAAAACGTCATAGTATAGTAAGGCATAAAAATGTCAAAAAACGTCATAGTATAATAAGGCATAAAAATGGCATAGTATAGTAAGGCACATAAATGTCAAAAACGTCATAGTATAGTAAGGCATAAAAATGTCAAAAAACGTCATAGTATTTTAAGGCATAAAAAACGTCAAAAATCATCATAATATAGTAAGGCATAAAAACGTCAAAAAACGTCATAGTATAGTAAGGCATAAAAAACGTCAAAAATCATCATAGTATAGTAAGGCATAAAAACGTCAAAAGACGTCATAGTATAGTAAGGCAAAAATCATCATACTATAGTGAGGCATAAAAATGTCAAAAAACGTCATAGTAGAGTGAGGCAGAAAAATGTCAAAAAACGTCATATCATCATATGGCTAAAAAATGTCAAAAAAGATTATGGCATAATAAGGCATAAAAACGTCATACTATATTAAGGTATAAAAAATTCATAAAACGTCATAGTATAGTAAGGCAAAAAAATGTCAAAAAACGTCATAGTTTAGTAAGGCATAAAAAAACGTAAAAAATCATAATAGTATAGTAAGGCATAAAAACGTCAAAAAACGTCATAGTATAGTAAGGCATATAGATGTCAAAAACGTCATGGTATGGTAAGGCATAAAAATGTCAAAAAACGTCATAGTATAGTAAGGCAAAAAAATGTCATAGTATAGTAAGGCCTATAAATGTCAAAAATGTCATAGTATAGTAAGGCATAAAAATGTCAAAAACATCATAGTATAGTAAGGCATAAAAACGTCAAAAAATATCATAGTATAGTAAGGCATAAAAATGTCAAAAAACGTGATAGCATAGTAAGGCATAAAAACGTGATAGTATAGTAAGGCATAAAAATGTAAAAAAACGTCATAGTAGAGTGAGGCAAAAAGATGTCAAAAAACGTCATAGTATAGTAAGGCATATAGATGTCAAAAACGTCATAGTATAGTAAGGCATAAAAACGTCATAGTATAGTAAGGCATAAAAATGTCAAAGAACCTCATAGTAAAGTAAGGCATAAAAACGTCAAAAAATGTCATAGTATAGTAAGGCATAAAAACGTCAAAAAACGTCATAGTATAGTAAGGCATAAAAACGTCAAAAAACG